>NC_091125.1:163782896-163902896 GCF_040183065.1 Periplaneta americana
AAGTCAGAGACCACAACTCCATGGCAGTCAATTGAATTTTTATCACGGGATTAAGGGTATCACGGAATTAGGCACCTTTACCCTACCAAAACTTAGTGTCTACATATTTTAGGACAAGCTTGTTGTAGCTTAGTTGGAAAGAATAATAAATTAAAAATAATACATAGGGTTAATCATTTCAAAACCACAAGTCTAAATAACTATTTATTTAAATTTAATTTAATAAAAAACACGCCCATTTAGATATTGAGGAGGAAGTTTAAAACCAGTGTTAATTACATTTTTGGATTCACCCAATCAATCCCTCAACCCTTCCAACACATGCCCTTTTAAATATCAAATGTCATCCCTATAACATGATACTTAAAGTTGAAAAAGTATTGAATTGTTTATATATCTCACTCATTTGTTCTCACAGCTTTCGTTTTCTATCGTCGCCCGGAAACAAAGCAGAGGTGAACGATCATCCAATCAAAATAGACGTATTAGCACGATGATCCCCCCCAGTTGCTGTAGCTGGCTTTCGTAACCGAATTACACTACCTGTCATAGCTCTACATGTTCATCACGATGCTGGATGGGCACCGGTTCTATACACTGACCAAAATTTCATGAGAAAATTTCTCCCCTCTTACTATAAGCAGTAACATGAGCTGTAGCCAGGAAGTCAATAGGAAGATAGCAATGGTAAAGGAAGCTTTTAATAGAAAAAGATCATCATCTGCGGAACTCTGGAGAAAAAACTAAGGAAGAGACTAGTGAAGTACTTTATGTGGAGTGTAGCATTATATGAGGTAGAAACCTGGATATTACGACGAAGTGAAGAGAAACGACTAGAAGCATTTGAAATGTGGATATGGAGAAGAATGGAGCGTGTGAAATGGACAGACAGAATAAGAAAAGAAGCTGTGTTGGAAAGAGTGGATGAAGAAAGTATGATGCTGAAACTGATCAGGAAGAGGAAAAGGAATTGACTGGGTCACTGGTTAAGAAGAAACTGCCTTCTGAAGAATGCACTGGAAGGAATGGTGAACGGGAGAAGAGTTCGGTGTAGAAGAAGATATCAGACGATAGACATCAAGACATATGGCTCATATGAGGAGACAAAGAGGAAGGCAGAAAATAGGAAATATGAGAATGCTGGGTTTTCGGTGAAAGACCTGCCCTTGGACAGAACACTATGAATGAATGAATATGTCAACAGTTATGTATATAATAGGTAAGACACTTTACATACCAGGAAAATCCATGGCAACAATCAAATATATTATAAAAAATTAATAAAATAAAATAATGGAACATGGAACTCACCGAAGATGAAGAATGAAACTGTCATGATGAATATATTGAAGGAGGAGTAGGAGGACTATGCCTTATGTCGATGTAGATTTTGTTACTCTGACATTGAAAAATTAGAGAAGGGAAAACAATTATGGATAAAAAAACACTCAGATCTAAATGTCTCACTTTTTAAAAAAACGTTCAAAATGGGAGGTTAAAACCCGGTAACCTGTCTTCTATTTCTTTTTCTGCAACCATTGTAGATATCCTATACCTCTTCAAAAATTTTTGTTCAGATAAATTAGCATAATCATTTCTTCTTGTCATAATTTCTTCTTCTCCTTCTCCGTTTAAATAATCAGCATTTAACAACTGTGCTTGAAAATTATGTTTTTCTAACCGCCATTTTAAAAGAGTGCTTCTTGTCTATGCGGATGACGTGAATATGTTAGGAGAAAATCCACAAACGATTAGGGAAAACACGGAAATTTTACTTGAAGCAAGTAAAGCGATTGGTTTGGAAGTAAATCCCGAAAAGACAAAGTATATGATTATGTCTCGTGACCAGAATATTGTACGAAATGGAAATATAAAAATTGGAGATTTATCCTTCGAAGGGGTGGAAAAATTCAAATATCTTGGAGCAACAGTAACAAATATAAATGACACTCGGGAGGAAATTAAACGCAGAATAAATATGGGAAATGCGTGTTATTCGGTTGAGAAGCTTTTATCATCTAGTCTCCTGTCAAAAAATCTGAAAGTTAGAATTTATAAAACAGTTATATTACCGGTTGATCTGTATGGTTGTGAAACTTGGACTCTCACTCTGAGAGAGGAACATAGGTTAAGGGTGTTTGAGAATAAGGTGCTTAGGAAAATATTTGGGGCTAAGAGGGATGAAGTTACAGGAAAATGGAGAAAGTTACACAACGCAGAACTGCACGCATTATATTCTTCACCTGACATAATTAGGAACATTAAATCCAGACGTTTGCGATGGGCAGGGCATGTAGCACGTACGGGCGAATCCAGAAATGCATATAGAGTGTTAGTTGGGAGACCGGAGGGAAAAAGACCTTTGGGGAGGCCGAGACGTAGATAGGAGGATAATATTAAAATGGATTTGAGGGAGGTGGGATATGATGGTAGAGACTGGATTATTCTTGCACAGGATAGGGACCGATGGCGGGCTTATGTGAGGGCGGCAATGAACGTTCGGGTTCCTTAAAAGCTATTTGTAAGTATGTAACTTAAAATGTAACTGATCAGTACTGATCACTTGAATTAACGGGAGATTTAAGCGGTTGTTAACCGGGAGATTTAAGCGGTTGTTAACCTTAACAGAAGTTGATGAAACGGCATCTTTCTTAAATCTTCTGTTAAAATAATTCTAGCAGTTAATAAGACTTCAATTTGTTGTTAATGGAACTAGCTCTGAGTCTTTCATATATCCACCCGAAAAAAAAGGCATTTTGCCTAACTTCCGGGCTCTACTGATAACGAAGTCTGTATCGAGGTACTACAATTCTTTGTCCTCTGAACAATGGAGCTTCAGTCACATGAACACAGTGCACGGAACGCTGTCACAATTATTTGTTCCTTTGCGCGGGCGAAGTGACGGGAGTTTTTAACTTGTTAGGATTGTCGTCGCCTGGGGGCTTCGTTATGGCGCGTCTGAGCTTGTTCCCGGATTCGTCCTGCTTTTTGTTTAGGATCCGCATTCACGCATATCTCGCCGCACAGCTTCTTCAATTACGTGCGAATGGCTGGCAAGGGACTTCGCGTGACGATACCTGCAGTGATGTTCCTCAAATCGTGGACCGCAATAAGTGGTGTAGGATGTATAGGTATACACTGTTTAAATGCAATTAACAAGTTAAAACCTTACCTCTTTCGATAACTACCACCACCACCGCCACCGCCGCCGCCGCCGCCACCGCCGCCGCCACCGCCACCGCCACCGCCGCCGCCGCCGCCGCCGCCACCGCCACCGCCACCGCCACCGCCACCGCCACCGCTACCACCGCCGCCGCCGCCGCCGCCGCCGCCACCGCCACCGCCACCGCCACCGCCACCGCCACCGCCACCGCCACCGCCACCGCCACCGCCACCGCCACCGCCACCACCACCACCACCGCCACCGCCACCGCCACCGCCACCGCCACCACCACCACCACCACCACCGCCGCCACCACCGCCACCGCCACCGCCACCACCGCCACCGCCACCGCCACCACAACCACCACCACCACCAAAACCACCACCACCACAACCACCACCACAATCACCACCACCACCACAACCACCACCACCACCACCACCACAATCACCACCACCACCACAACCACCACCACCACAACCACCACCACAACCACCACCACCACAACCACAATCACCACCACCACAACCACCACAATCACCACCACCACCAACACCACCACCACCACCACAACCACCACAATAATAATAATAACAATAATAATAATAATAATAATAATAATACTTACTTACAAATGGCCTTTAAGGAACCCGAAGGTTCATTGCCGCCCTCACATAAGCCCGCCATTGGTCCCTATTCTGTGCAAGATTAATCCAGTCTCTATCATCATATCCCACCTCCCTCAAATCCATTTTAATATTATCCTCCCATCTACGTCTCGGCCTCCCCAAAGGTCTTTTTCCCCTCCGGTCTCCCAACTAACACTCTATATGCATTTCTGTATTCGCCCATACGTGCTACATGCCCTGCCCATCTCAAACGTCTGGATTTAATGTTCCTAATTATGTCAGGTGAAGAATACAATGTGAGCAGTTCTGTGTTGTGTAACTTTCTCCATTCTCCTGTAACTTCATCCCGCTTAGCCCCAAATATTTTCCTAAGCACCTTATTCTCAAACACCCTTAACCTATGTTCCTCTCTCAGAGTGAGAGTCCAAGTTTCACAACCATACAGATCAACCGGTAATATAACTGTTTTATAAATTCTAACTTTCAGATTTTTTGACAGCAGACTAGATGATAAAAGCTTCTCAACCGAATAATAAGACGCATTTCCCATATTTATTCTGCGCTTAATTTCCTCCTGAGTGCCATTTATATTTGTTACTGTTGCTAGAAGATATTTGAATTTTTCCACCCCTTCGTAGGATAAATCTCCAATTTTTATATTTCCATTTCGTACAATATTCCCGTCACGAGACATAATCATATACTTTGTCTTTTCGGGATTTACTTCCAAACCGATCGCTTTACTTGCTTCAAGTAAAATTTCCGTGTTTTCCCTAATCGTTTGTGGATTTTCTCCTAACATATTCACGTCATCCGCATAGACAAGAAGCTGATGTAACCCGTTCAATTCCAAACCCTGCCTGTTATCCTGAACTTTCCTAATGGCATATTCTAAAGCGCAGTTAAAAATTAAAGGTGATAGTGCATCTCCCAGCTTTAGCCCGCAGTGAATTGGAAAAGCATCAGCATAGAAACTGACCTATACGGACTCTGCTGTATGTTTCACTGAGACATTTTAATTGATCGAACTAGATTCTTGGGAATACCAAATTCAATAAGAATATCGTATAATACTTCCCTCTTAACCGAGTCATATGCCTTTTTGAAATCTATGAATAACTGATGTACTGTTCCCTTATACTCCTATTTTTTCTCAATTATCTGTCGAATACAAAAAATCTGATCAATAGTCGATCTATTACGCCGAAAACCGCACTGATGATCCCCAATAATTTCAACTACATACGAAGTTAATCTTCTCAAAAGAATATTGTACAAAATTTTGTACGACGTCAACAAAAGTGATATTGCTATAATAATAATAAAAAAAGGTAAAGGTATCCCCCGTAACATGCCATGAAGGCACTTGGGGGGCATGGAGGTAGAGCCCCATGCTTTCCATGACCCCGGCACTAGAATGAGGTGGTGTGGTCGGCACCACGCTCTGACCGCCTTTTATCCCCAGGAAAGACCCGGTACTCAATTTTATAGGAGGCTGAGTGAACCTCGGGGCCGTTCTGTAAGTTTGGCAACGAGAAAAAATCCTTTCACTACCTGGGATCGAACCCCGGACCTTCCAGTCCGTAGCCAGCTGCTCTACCAACTGAGCTACCCGGCCGCCGCTATAATAATAATAATAGTAGTAGTAATAATAATAATAATAATAATAATAATAATAATAATAATAATAATAATAATAATAATAATAGTAATATTCGAAGCAAGAATTTGTCAGTGATTCACTTAAACAAATAGGATAATCATTTTTCGCTAAGTAGCAACACAGAAAGTGCATAGCCAAAATAATGGATGTACGTATATTTTTCTGAGGATGGGCTGTCGCCACACCACTCCATTTTGGTCTTCTGCATCGCGTGACTATGAGAGGCTTTCCAAGTCACAAACTTTGTGCCGAGTGTCGGATGCGATTGCATGTCCACCTTCCTCCAAGCGAAGTAAATCCAGACTGATTTTCTAGTTGTCTTCATTTCCTTTAATTTGACTTCGAAAGAGGACTTTTGAAAATCTAATGTAAAACTAACTTTTCATTACAAACTCATTTGCTTATATTACGGTGCCATACCCTAAAATGCAGAGGTCAACGCCACCTCTGGTGGTAACCGTAATTACTCTGTAAAAACTTTTCGTCGTCTGGGAAGATAATACAGAGAGCAGCTTTCCTGTTGCACTGTGCACTTAACTGCGGAATCCCGGCCAAACAAGTCACTCAGCTGAGTGCGCTCCTAGTATAATGGCAGTTGACATTGGACATATACGTCAACATATATGCCTAACTTGGAGTCAGGCCACAAAGGGAAACATTGAAGGAGGAAGATTCGATCCGGTGCTGTGGAATGAATTCGGCGTAGCCCAGTGGTCAGAGCGCTTGGTACGTAGAACCAAGGACCCGGGTTCGATCCCCGGTGCCGGAGCGAATTTTTCTCCTCAAATATTAAATATTAATTTTTCAAACAGGTACATTGTATAAAATTGTGTTGTGATGACGTCATGGAATACTAGTTGCTAGGTAACCTTTCCTGGCACCAGTGCCAGAATTAGGCCAATTGTGCATGATTTATAGCGTCATAACAAGCGTGTTTTAATGCTAGGATTGTATAAATACATTTTAAAGAATGTGTTTTTAGGAGTAAAATGTCACGGAAATTTACAATTTACCTATAGTAATTCACAAGATGTCTGAGATTTGCCGATAAATGCACGAGCGAAGCGAGGGCATTTATTAGGACTATTTCGTGAATAAAATAAAAATGTAAATAATATATCCATAAAATTTGCAAACAAAATGTTAATAACTGCACATTTATTAATACTTAACCTATTCAAATACTGTGAAGTCGAAATAGATGAATAGCGATTACTACAATAAAGAAATTGAATGTTATTCAGTAATGCCAATTGAGAAAAGCGAAATACAGGTTTAAAAATGTTAATTACATGTACTGCGCTTTTCTCTTGTTATTATAACAGAAATACGTTTTCATTATCTGCTGAAATCATAATTTAATTTAAACATTTTATAGCATAATTACAAATTACCTGCTTAATACATTAATTAAATGAACAATTGTTATGAAGGAGTGTCATTTTCTTCAGCTACAACGGACAAAGAATTAGAAGATGAAGATGTAGATGTGGAAGTAGGATTTTGCACTTTATTTACTACAATGGATTCATGCTCATTGATTTACGTGGAAACAGTTGGCGACACTGACTAAACAAAACAACGACCATGCGATAAATTGATAGCAATAAATCGAGCTGCAGAAATTATCGCTATGTATGACTGTGATTGGTTGAAATTCAGAATTTCATTACATTTCATTGGCCGAAAATGGAATGACGTCATATAAACGAAATAGTCTTTAAAAATGGCTGAGATGTAATCATTTGAGTGAATTACAGTCTCCTGGTATTTTTTTTTTTAATTTGTCCCCAATTTTTCTTTTTAAACTAACTTAGAATTTAGCCACCGGCGTAGCTCGATCGGCTAAGGCGCTTGCCTGCCGATCCGGAGTTGCGTTCGGGCGCGGGTTCGATTCCCGCTTGGACTGATTACCTGGTTGGGTTTTTTCCGAGGTTTTCCCCAATCATAAAGCAAATTTCAGGTAATCTATGGCGAATCCTCGGCCTCATCTCGCTATCACCAATCCCATCGACGCTAAATAACCTCGTAGTTGATACAGCGTCGTTAAATAACCAAGTAAAATAAAAAATAAAAACTTAGAATTGAAATTGTTTTTGTAACGATATTTCTAGATACAAAAAAAAAATTAAAATTATGCATCAATCAGGAAAAACAAATCAAATTTCAATATCTCCTCCCCTTAAATAGTCTCGTTCGCGCAGGCCCATAGAGCACTTCTCCCCTACCACTGTCCGCCTACAGCTGTGCACTGTGGACTAGAACGGTACAGCTCAGTTCTAATAACAGTTCAGAAGGCTGCATAGGGAGGGTACATCTTGAATACATCGTCAAGAGGTCAACTTTTCAGATAATATGACTATACCTGGATATCGGAGCCTAGGTGGGCCCCCTCCGTTAGCTCTACTACTTCCCCTCTCCAGGCAGCTTCCTAGTTTGAGGCATCTGTAAATATACAGCGTAGATCGTTTTCTTTCTCGCATCCAAGTCAGGTCTGGTAGTTTTATAAATGGGAATGCTACTACTTCAGTCATACCGGAGACCTAATCAGCATGCTATTTTAATATTAAGCCAATAAGGAAAGATCTGTCAGTGGCATCTTGCGGGAAGGTATTTACCCTGCAATGGGAAGGCTAATCAGAACGTGGAATGTGCAGGCTCCGTGGCTTCCAGTGAAAGACGGAATCGGAATCCTGACGTGTTATGTGCCCCGATGTTTTATTGGTTTTATTTCCTTCTCAGGGAGGCGGGCGTCTGGGACGAGGAGGGGTGCTGGGTCGAGGCCAGCGACGAGACCCACACGCAGTGCGTCTGCAACCACTTGTCTACGTTCGCCGTGCTCATGGACGTTCATGATTACGTGGTGGGTCATCATATTGTACTACTACTACTACTACTACTACTACTACTACTACTACTACTACTACTACTACTACTAATAATAATAATAATAATAATGGTTTATTTAACCTGGCAGAGTTAAGGCCATACGGCCTTCTCTAGTACTCAACCAGGAGTAAAACTGCGTTACAAAAAACACTACAAATTTACAAAGTACACTACAATTTTACATGCAAAACTGAAGCAGATAATCATAATATAATGCAAACAGCAAGCCAGTACAAATCAGACAAAATATATAACATACAGAAAGAAAGGAAAATGCATAATAAAATGTGAACAGTAAGTCAAAATAAATGAGACATACAAAGTGTAAAAATATTAGACAATAATAATATTGATAATTTATTTATTTATTTATTTATTTATAATATTAACGTGCAAAACAACAGCACAAGGCCAATTACTGTTTAGCACGATACAAAACAAAACAACAAATGATGATGAGCATGAATGATAGAAAATGGCAGTGAGATGAAATACAAACAATATAATAGTCATCACCAATCTTTGACCAAATGCAAGAAAATAAATAGCAATATCTAACAATAATAACAAATAAGGATATATCTTGATAAACTCAAAAGGTGTAGGCCTATACTACACATTAAATGGATCCAAGCTTAATCCATGCAAATTAGCATATTTTATACATCTGCAGATCGGGGAGAGAGATTTTGAATTTCTATTATAAAAAATGTTATGAAATCTTAAACCCTTAGCGGGAATACGAAGACTGATATTGCTTATGAATGATTCACAATCAATATCACCCTTAATGACTTTACAAAAAAATAAATAATCAAGATCTTGACGTCTGGCAAATAAACTGCAGCAGTTAAAATATTTGCAGTTAATCTCATATTTATAATCATCGGAATTTGGTAAAAATCTATAAGAACACAAGGAAATAAATTTTCTTTGAATATTCTCCAATTTAGCCGAGTCAGTGGAAGTAATGGAGTTCCATACAACAGATGCATATTCAAGCTTGGATCTAACCAATGTATAGTATAAACTAATAATAATAATAATAATAATAATAATAATAATAATAATAATAATAATAACAATAATAATAATAATAATAATAATAATAATAATAATAATGACAACAAAATAGTGCAGTACAAAGCATACAATGAACACAATAATTTTAGGTACACACAATAAGGACAATTATGATTATATATAGCTCAAGTTATCACATTATAGATATACCATTACTGGGAAATATGATGAAAAAAAAAAAAGAAAATAAAATAAGTTGAATACCACTAGAATATATATACATATGTGAATACGTGGAAACAAACATACAATACAACATTGTCATTATAATAAGTTAGTTTGGCAACTCGTCATAAGATTATTTTCTAACTTGGATTTGAAAGATTTCAATAGATTAGATTTCAATAGATTTTAATAGAAAAAGGAACATATTCTGCGGATCTCTGGAAAAAGAACGAAGGAAGAGACTACTGAAGTGCTTTGTATGGGGTGTGGCATTGTATGGGGCAGAAACACGGACATTACGACGAAGTGAAGAGAAGCGAATAGAAGCATTTGAAATGTGGATATGGAGAAGAATGGAGCGTTGAAGTGGACGGACAGAACAAGAAATGAAGCTGTGTTGGAAAGAGTGGGTGAAGAAAGAATAATGCTGAAACTGATTAAGAAGAGAAAAATAAATTGGTTAGGTCACTGGCTCAGAAGAAACTGCCTACTGAAGGATGTACTGGAAGAAATGGTGAACGGTAGATTTTTTAGTTGGTTATTTAACGACGCTGTATCAACTACTAGGTTATTTAGCGTCGATGAGATTGGTGATAGCGAGATGGTATTTGGTGAGATGAGGCCGAGGATTCACCATAGATTACATGGCATTCACCTTACAGTTTGGGAAAACATCGGAAAAAACCCAACCAGGTAATCAGCCCAAGCAGGGATCGAACCCGCGCCTGAGCGCAACTCCAGATCGGCAGGCAAGCGCCTTAACCGACTGAGCCACGCCGGTGGCTTGAACGGTAGAAGAGTTCGGGGCAAAAGAAGATTTCTTTTTAGCTAATAGCGGGAATTTGACTTTTCGTCATTCACACATATACCTGGGTAAAGCCAGTTATTCAGACCAATTTACCGACAGAGTCGTTACCCAGGATGCGTCAAAAGAGGCTGGTCTACGCTACATCCGCGATGAGTTGATATGATAATGGATATTTGTTGGGATGCTACAGGGGAACCGGAGCTCCCGGAGAAAACCTCTGTGTTACGTGGACCACGGGCTTGCCCAACACAATTTATAAATTGGGGGTACACCGGCGATAGAACCCAGGTCCACAGGATTTTAAGTCAAGCGCTCTAGTCACTGGACCACCTTGGCGGTACAGTACCCAATATTTCCGTGACTGTTGTGTGGAAAACATCAAGACACATTAAATAAATAATAGAAAGGGACGGACCGCATAGAAAACTACTTACACTTCTGTTTCCATGGTATCACGACTGACGACATCGTTTTACAAGTAAATATGACAATTTTATCCGTATAGGTTATAAAAATAATTTTCTCACGAACCTCGGGATCACTTTGCTTTTAATATTTTTGGTCATACAGTTCTCAAATTAAAACCTATTTAATAATAATAATAATAATAATAATAATAATAATAATAATAATAATAATAATGGTTTATTTTAACTGGCAGAGTTAAGGCCATTCGGCCTTCTCTTCCACTCAACCAGTATGATAAAAAATTATTACAGTGCTATGAATATAACATAATTAATACAATACAATACAATACAATAATCAAAGCAATACAATACTACAAATACAAGATAATATAATACATGATTAATATAATACAATGACAATTCTTTTCGTTTTCACACCAATAAAATAATTATGTAATAATCATCATCATCATCCTTCACGAATTAGGCCTCTGTAGACCTGTTTCGGCCCCATCTAGCAGTCTTCTTAATGGTCTTCCTGGTCGACGATGTCCTCTAGGTTTATATTGCATCATAATTTTTGGGATTCTTGAATTTTCCATTCTTCTTACATGATCTAGCCAATTGAATTTGTATCTGGTGATTTTTTCTTCTACTGACTCTACTTCTAATTGTTCTAAAATTTCTTCATTCCTTTTTCGGTCTAAAAGAGTATATCCTGCTGTTCTCCTGAAAAATTTCATTTCCGTTGCTTTGATTCTGTTCATGTCTTTTTTCTTTAATGTCCAAATCTCGCTTCCGTATAGAAGGGTGGGTAATGCTAGTGTATTATATATTTTTATTCTTGTAGATTTTTGTACTAACTTAGCTTTTAATGTATTGTTTATTATTCCTAGAATTTGTGTAAATTTGGTAATTTTCTTGTTCACATCTTTTTCATTTTGATAAGATATTTCACAACCCAGATAATTGAAATTTTGCACTTGTTCGAGGCATTGGTTATTGTGTATTATCTTACTTCTCACTGGGTCTTGTCCTAAAAATGACAATAATAATAATAATAATAATAATAATAATAATAATAATAATAATAATAATAGTAATAGTAATGATAGTCATATCTAAATTAAATTAAATTATTAAGCTCGATCACAAGTATAATTTCAATTTGACTGCGCCCGTAAGAAATCGTTTAGCCTTTTCTTGAAAGTGGTTATTGTCTGGCACAGGTTTATTGAACCATAATGACAGAAAATTGTCACATTAGTTCGAATTGCATTTTAAAGTTGACATTTTCACAAAATGTGCACAGTTTCCGGTAGAGTAGTCTTTCGTAAACCTATAATTCTGTATTTCCCTGGGACAATGTTGAGGCAGTTTTGCAGCGAATATATTTCCATTCGAGCGTGCAATAATAGCATGACTTTTGTAAACTACGTGGTCTGCAGTTCGATCACCAGAAATAATTTATATTTAAAATTAAAATTACTATTACTGCATTATTATTACTATTATTATTATTATTATTATTATTATTATTATTATTATTATTATTATTATCATTATTATTATTATTATTATTATTATTATTATTATTATTATTATTATTATTATTAATCCACCGTATTATACGTAACGATCAGAATATAGTTTCGACTTTGCATGAAATTCACCGTCAAGTGTTCTAATCGGATTTAGGTTGTGTCTATTTGTCAGCTCTGAATGTGATGTCTATGTTGTGAAACATCAATAGCCGTCACTGTGATGATTCTGTCATGGGAGCTCAATCATGTGTTCTAGTGTGTAGTCCATGAATGCACGAATATGAGCTTAGTGCAAATTCTCATAGAATTACGGAATAATAATAATAATAATAATAATAATAATAATAATAATAATAATAATAATAATAATAATAATAATACTTACTGGCTTCTAAGGAACCCGCAGGTTCATTGCCGCCCTCACATAAGCTCGCCATCGGTCCCTATCCTGAGCAAGATTAATCCAGTCTCTACCATCATATCCCATCTCCCTCAAATCCATTTTAATATTATCCTCCCATCTACGTCTCGGCCTCCCTAAAGGTCGTCTTCCCTCCGGCCTCCCAACTAACACTCTATATGCATTTCTGGATTCGCCCATACGTGCTACTACATGCCCTACCCATCTCAAACGTCTGAATTTAATGTTCCTAATTATGTCAGATGAAGAATACAATGCGTGCAGTTCTGTGTTGTGTAACTTTCTCCATTCTCCTGTAACTTCATCCCTCTTAGCCCAAAATATTTTCCTAAGCACCTTTATTCTCAAACATCCTTAACCTATGTTCCTTTCTCAAAGTGAGAGTCCAAGTTTCACAACCATAAAGAACAACCGGTAATATAACTGTTTTATAAATTCTAACTTTCAGATTTTTTGACAGCAGACTGGATGACAAAAGCTTCTCAACTGATTAATAACAGGCATTTGCCATATTTATTCTGTGTTTAATTCCCTCCCGAGTATCATTTATATTTGTTACTGTTGCTCCCAGGTATTTGAATTTTTCCACTTCTTCAAAAGATAAATGTCCAATTTTTATATTTCCATTTCGTACAATATTCTCGTCACGAGACATAATCATATACTTTGTGTTTTCAGGATTTACTTCCAAACCTATCTCTTTACTTGCTTCAAGTAAAATTCCCGTATTTTCCCTAATAGTTCGTGGATTTTCTCCTAACATATTCACGTCATCCTCATAGACAAGCAGCTGATGTAACCCGTTCAATTCCAAGCTCTGTCTGTTATCCTGGTCTTTTCTAATGGCATACTCTAGAGCAAAGTTAAAAAGTAAAGGTGATAGTGCATCTCCTTGCTTTAGCTCACAGTGAATTGGAAACGCATCTGACAGAACAGACTCTGCTGTACGTTTCACTGAGACACATTTTAATTAATTGAACTAGTTTCTTGGGAATACCAAATTCAATAAGAATATCATAATAAAACTTCTCTCTTAACCGAGTCATATGCCTTTTTGAAATCTATGAATAACTGATTCACTGTACTCTTATACTCCCATTTTTTCTCCATTATCTGTCGAATAAAAAATATCTGATCAATAGTAATAATAATAATAATAATAATAATAATAATAATGATAATAATAATAATAATACCATTGCTAATGCTACTAATAAACTTGAAATATAGTGAATGATAAAATGTTATGAGAAATTCGTTCATATGTTCAGGCAATATTAAATACAGTAGAAAGGTGTTGCTTAAATGTATAATATTATACTACAGTAATTACCTATTTAAAACATAATTTGCGACTGCAGGTAAAAACGCTATCTCGCTGTAAAAATAAACTTTGATTTAGTATGTAATAATAGCGGTTAATTTAATCGTGTCTAATTTATGGATACTCGACAGGACTTGGGTACGATGAAACCTGTCACATGAGTAGCACAAAGAAAACTGTACTTTGTTCACTAGCCTATGTGAAGACGGTTTTGCGCCACTCAACGACAGTGGCGTTATTACCTTCGCTGCAGATAATAGCGCCAATATGCGTCATGCTTTTATTTACTTGTACTGTTGTAAAACCTTATCGCAATTACTACTTTTTAATGTACAATCTCAGTATATTACACATTTACAACGATTTATTTCAGTTAACTAAATAACGATTCGTTACCATAGCAATTACGAGATGATATGTTATTTGGTCGTGTTATTCAGATGTTTCCTCTACATAATTACGTATTTTATTTATTTCTTTACTGAACTATAGGAAAGGCTATAAAATGATCAATATCTAAAAAACAATATTATTGTCCGCATTTAAGGTGAGTTGTAAGCCATTTTTTGAATTGATGGTGTTAATACCTTCGCTTACCCTATTTTAACTACATAAATTAATTTTTCGGCAATAGGTTGACTTGTAATAAGTACCGGTACTTGATTTTTCACCGTCAGGCCAGCGAATAGGGATTATAAAGAATGGACACTTCGCGTCGGTACCTTTGATGTAGCCGGACTGATTTCAATGACCTTCAAGCCAGCTAGAGCGTCAGATTCTGCTTTCTCCCTAGAGTTGGCGCTGACATCACACCAGCTAGCAGTCGACACAGCGGAAATGTAACACATATAATTAATACATCTAGGTACATTATGTACTCAAATAAAATAAATTGGATCCATGAAATAATAAATCCTTCATTAACTGTAATGTCTAGACACTAGAGTTCCTTTATAATGAGAGTTGAGACGTTGACCCCAACAACAATTAAAATATGTAATGATTTGATAGCGCTGAAAATGGAATATCAAAACTCCTATGAGAAGTAAAACCATATACCTATATTACTCGTATATTATATACAAATATTAAACGAATTCGATACTTAATTTTATAATGTATTATATTATTTTATAATATAATTTATTATATCTGAAATATAAAATATTATTATTACAACTAGTTTGTCACTGAGAAATAAGGAAAAGCTGTTAACTTGAATTTATTTGAAGCAAAGCGTTACTGGATTATGCAATAAGGTAGGCGATGTTTGAATCCTGTGTCTCAACTCTATTCTCAACTATTATCTTAGCCTATGCTCGATTACACTAACCTCTAGCGCTTGAAAGTAGAACTACACTCTGGCGCACAGAGAAACAAAACACAGGACAATTCGCTCAGTGTCCATTCTTTATAATCCCTATTCGCTGGTCAGGCGAGAACTGAAATATATATCTGTAGTTCAGGATTTCACTACAAGAGGGAAACTTCAATTTTTTTCTATCATCAGACTGAAATGAGAACATTTATAATATTATATCTAAGTATTCTGGATTGATTTTAGTCATTTTAGTATCTAGATATGCATATTATGTACTTTGCTTTATTAATTAATTCTTATCTCCTATTCCACGATACTGAGTTGAGTAGATAGATAGCTTCCCATCTTCAGTAATCCTTTTTTGTGACTAATATTAAAATATAAATAAAAAGGTTACATTCTGAGGAAAGGGCGATATTTCTGTAACGCCATAAAGTTGCTTGAGATGTGCCAAAGTTCTGACCGCTGTGCAGGCGTTGTGAGTATTGGTCACGACACTAAATTCCTAACAATAAGTGATTTTTTTTCACCTGTCACTGTTTTTCCCAGGGGAAAGACACGACTTTGCAAGTTCTGTCGTGGACGTGCAGTGGGGCCAGCGTCTTATGTCTCTTCCTCACGCTCCTAGTCTTCCGAGTCTGCAGGTACAGTATCAACAAAAATTCAATTCACCTGTTATTCCTCGACAAGTAGTTTCAAGGTGCTTGGCAGGTCCGGGTTTAGGTATAGTGCCGCCCCCAACTCTCACAAACAGTTTATGAGCAGCTGTTATACAGGTCATGTTTAGTCTAAACTAGCCGTACCCGTGCGCTCCGCTGCACCCTTTAGAAATAAATATAAAGTAATTACATAATTAAAATAGGACATTTGATCCAGGGAACATTCGTGTTTGATGGAAGGATAAATCGTTTAATATGTTACTTAATTTAAATTGCATCCAAATAATTAAAATGCTATCATTTTGGTCCAGAGTAACTCATTTGGTGCAATGACAATTCCTTTAACCTGTTTCTTAATTTTTATTACATGCAACCATAGTTTAATGAAGATTGACACCATTTAGATTTAATGTGTATATTTTATTTTACTTTACTTGTTAAGGTTTCCATTGAATTATTGTAATAACTTAATTTTAACCCTTGTTTTCTACGTATTCAGTAAATGGCGCTTGGCCCACTATGGTTCTGAACCCTTCAAATAACTTACATTATATTATATAATATTATATATTATATTATATTATATTATAGCAGAAGTTACTGTAATAACATTATAGCATTATGTCCATCTAGAGAAACTACACTTTCCAATGGTGAAATAGTAATTAATTATACAAATCGGTTAATTTAGCTTCCGATATTACGTCATACAAACACAGAAACATTCTCTGTAGGCTATCTTTCATAGCTTTCGATTGTTGCTGTCCAAGGCCCCTTATAGACGAAGTCATTTGTTTTTTAATTCATTACACGGCCTTAGATGGCAGTTATTTTAATTTTAAAACTCATTTATCTCATTAAATATCAGTCCTATCAAAATTTTTCAAGGAATAAAACTTATCGAAAATTATTTTTAAAGAAACCTTTGTTATGTAACATTTTTCACAAAAATCAATAATAAGTGAGATATTTCGATTTATTTAATTCAGGCCCCCTTATAACCCCCTTTTAAATAATGTATTTTGAATGCCATATAGCCTAAAATCTAAGTTACAACGAACTTAATTTATATTCCAATTCTCATCGAAAACCGTTCAGCCATTAATGCGTGAAAAGGTAACAAACACACAGACAGACATACAAACAAAAATTTCAAAAAAAGGGATTTTCGGTTTCAGGGTGGTTAATTATATATGTTAGGACCAATTATTTTTGGAAAATCGAAAATTACCAGAAAAATTTCGGCTACAGATTTATTATTAGTATAGATTAGTTTTAATGAAATATTACAATTCAGAAAACAATAAATTACTGGAATAAAAATACTTTTATCTTACTTGTGAAGTATAAAGATTTCCTTCGCACTTTCTTCATATCATCAAAGTCGATCTGGCGAAGCACATCAGACTCGATGCAAAAAATATTTCAAACTTATTCATTTTGTTGTTGTTTAGTCAACTGTCCGAAGACAGGTCTGAACCTCAGAAGTGATATAGCTATTCATTGTTGAAGAAAAATTGATTTGTGAAAGGCAAGCTGTGGTTTATTTTTAAGCATTGGTTTTGTTGATGGTATAATTATTACGAGTATTCCTTACATCAATAGGAAGCAGGGGCGATTTCTCAGGGCATGCTATGCTTGCTGCGCAAGTCCAATATTTTCGTAGAATGTGTATTTCTCAAAATGGGATTACGTATATTAAAATTTATTTTGATTTTTGGAACATTGTATAGGCATAATACTATCCGCAGGTTGCACACCGCAAGTATCGCAACACTTGCTCGTTTCTCGGAGCTACAGGAAAGACGTAGAAATAGCGAGAATGTGATGCGCGCGCAAGTGCCTTCCTCCTTAGTCCGTCCTAGGCGCACATGCTTCTGTTATGTGTTGTTTGAAGCTCTGGTCCGAGAGCTACACCAACGACTATTTAACGTTACACAGACCAGTATTGACAGCGGGAATGTGCTATGATTTGCGAGTGCAATGTAATTGTATGAGCGGAATGCATGTGTTAGCTGCTGCATGTATTATTAATTCTTAAACATTAATTTGAAGTATTGGAATGAGTTCGGAATTGTGTGTTATTGAAACCTTATTATTAAATCCATTTTCACGAAGAACTATTCAAGAGAAGACATACATAATAGAGAATATGTGCGCTCGTTCAGTGCATCTCAACACAGCAATATGCATTAGTTGGCAGGGTCGAAAAAAAGCTAAATAAACTGTTTTGTTGGCCATGTTTGTTATATTATATCGAACTTCTACATCTGATAAGCGAATATGATCCATGACTCATCATGATTTCATAATTATAAAATCAATTATTTATGCTATGTGGGTCTGATTATTTTTATGAATTATGAATTATTATATCCTCCCATCTTCCCCTATGGATAACAGAGCAAGCCTAACTTTCGTGACTAGCATTCGGCCCTGATAGGAAGTATAAAGTAAATTGAAGAATAAACTCCAACTCTTTGCAGAATAAACCTTTCATATCGAATTATATAGTGCACATGTTAGAAAGTGAATAAATAGTATTGTTGACGATATATTATATTGGAAATGTAACTGAGAGTTCTGGTTACTATTCATATGGCTAATATAGCAACGACACATCCAATTTTATTTTCAACAATACATTCAAGCTTACACAAGCAGTTAAATTTAAGCAGTGATACCGGCATTACAACATAACTATGCAGCTGCACACTTTCCTTTTACTCTCGCCAGGACTACGACAAAACGATAACAGAAGAATATCCGACTTCCACAAGGTGTTCAAGAACAAACTTAAGAAAAGGTTTACAAACAAGTGTTTTAAAAACAAATTTCATTGTAAAATGAAAATGAAAAAAAAAGAGAAAAGAGAGAGAGAGAGAGAGAGAGAGAGAGAGAGAAAATGCCGCTCCCTGGAAATTACCGTCCTAGGGAACTATAGTCCGACCATCGGATCTGTGCCCCCGTAAGATATGCGAACTGAACCTTAATTCCTTTTCAGCCTCGGCAATTCATTTCTCTCCCTGTATTCCTATTTCTCTCTTTCTCTCCCCCACTACTCACAATTTTGAGCCTTCTTGCGGGACAGTTTATTTGCACTTGCAGTCCAGTGTTGTCAACTCAACATGAATACTGTAGCACGGAGTGGCGAAAGAAATATTATTAAGCAAGTAATAGCATTTTGCATAAGTCAATCAGCGTCATTAGACTACTTAAATTAAATTATGAATAAGTAATAATTAACCTTACAGTATTATAAGCAATATTCAAGAGACATGGCACTGTTTGACGGAAGTTTAGCAACATCCCTATTCGACAAGGTTCGTGGCCTGCTGTTTGACGTAGTGGGAGAGAAACGGGTGGAATGGGGTGAGTAGTGGCGTTAACTTTTCCAAGAACGACGACAGCGCTGAAGGGGCATAGATCTGATGGTCCGACAATACCTAGGTTTCCTAGGCCTAAATCCGGCACTGGTGCTTGGTCAATGATCATGCCTATGTTTTGGATTGTCCAATTGTAGTGCGATGTAAAAGTTTATCAAAAACTGTTTATGACGACTAAATAAGTGGAAAATAAAAATGTTTCTGGAAAACTATGGAATGTTGCAGTATAGTATAGTAATCGACAGGGTTTGTAGTTAGAGTTTTTATATGCCGAGAGGGCGGTTGAGGGACATGGAGGTGGAGATCCATACTTTCATGACCTCGACACTTGAATGAGAAAGGCTAATCTCGTCGTCACCACTCTTTAATTACCTTTTCGCCTCGGAAAAGACTCTGCACTCAATTTGTCAGAAGGCTCAGTGGAATTCGGGGACGTTCTGAAATTTTTGGTTACGAGAAAAATCCCGCCATCACCCGAAATTGAACCCGGGACCTTCCAATTCATAGCCAGTTGCTGTACTGACTATGTTACTCGGTCTCCTGTGTGTTGTATTACAACTAGACTATTTGCAATTATTTTTAGTAGGTTATTTTACGACGCTTTATCAATATCTTTGGTTATTTAGCGTCTGAATGAGATGAAGGTGATAATGCCGGTGAAATGAGTCCGGGGTCCAGCACCGAAAGTTACCCAGATTTGCTCATATTGGGTTGAGGGAAAACCCCGGAAAAAACCTCAACGAGGTAACTTGCCCCGACCGGACCACCTGGTTTCGCGGCCAGACGCGCTGACCGTTACTCCACAGGTGTGGGCGCAATTATTTCAATTTATGGTATGTATAAGAGTCAATTATTGTCCGTATTTCAATATCTGCTTCTACCTACATATCGTTCTTAGAGTAGATTGACGGATTTGAAGACGGAAAATAAGGAACACGTATTATTGATATTCACCTTCTCTCCAAAAATACATATTTTTTTAGTATGAAAAACAAGAACATATTACGTATTAACTAATACAATTATTCCTATTTTGATTTATGCATTCTAAATTATAATAATTATTTAATAGACTTACCGCATAACTAATAGACACGAACAAAAATTATTATTGAAACTTATCTAATGTAGTAGTTAATCGGAATATATTAGAAATGTGAAGATAATTACTTAGAACTATCATTTGTAAAAAACAATTATTTAGATACCGTATTTAAATATAGCATAATCACTGTTTAACACATTAAGAGAAAATCAATTCAGTGAACTAGACTGAGAAAAAGTCAAATTATTAAATATTGCTTATGAATTATAATAGTATGTCGAATGCAATTCACTATTCCTGTTGAATAGGTAATTGTGCATTTTCATTCTGAAAGACGATAGCATCTGACATGTTTTAATATCTGCAGGAGAAAGATTCTAGATTCGAGACGTATAGATTGTGAAAGATTGAGAATTACGATAAATTCTGTGCTTAAGTATAGGAATAATAATTTATTATTATTATTATTATTATTATTATTATTATTATTATTATTATTATTATTATTATTATTATTATTAAACACTATTTTGTTTAACAAATTCGTTTAGTACAATTTCTTACAGTTTTCGTTTATGATGTATACAAGAAGTTCATTTTTGATTATAGCAAGGACAACTAAGATTATATTTACATCTACTCTTTGCACAGTTTGTGCGCAATTCTCGTTTACTATATTTTTGATTAGATATGCAGTACCGTCAACGGATAACACTGACCCATTAAGGATAACTTTGGCCCAACAGAGATTACATATTTGAATTGTTATATCTCTCACAAAATACTGGCAGGAGCTGCCATCTACACAGTACAGTTGAAACTACTAAGATACACCACATTTAGTGGGAGATATAATAGTAATATACGTTACAAGAGCGGTATGTTGACGTTTTCATGGTCGAGGAAAAGATTGAAAAATCGAAACGTAGTTGAGCTTTTTTAATTTCCGAGAACATGAAAACAAACATACCGCTCGTGTATCGTACATTATTTTGTGAGAAGATCGTTTATTATATACCTGAAAGACGAATTTCTAATTAGTTGCAATGAAATCTCCATGTTGGTTTCTGTTTAATGACGGCAACTTCGGAAAACCAAAATATTTTTCTTCAACATTGTTGCTATAAAACGTTTTCTGTGTTTACTATACTCCAGCAGGCCGTGATATACGTCTGTCTTTTTTTTTCCCCAGTCTATAAATGCGAACTTAAAACAAACGGTAAGGTTATGCAATGATTTATTTTTCATTTTAATATTTTAACAATATTATTTATATAACATATTGCAGTAATAACATCGGCATCTGGAATCTTGTTGATTTTTTCACGGCTGCCTTAATGTTACTTGTATCATGAATGCAATAAATTTCGTGGAGTAGTAGACTTTACTTAATTTTTGCAACTATTTAAAAACAATAATTAACATTGCAATTTAGGTGAAATTGCAGTGGTAAGTTTCCAATTTATAATTATTACTATGTTAAACGTCTCTAAAAATAATATGTTAAAAGCCTAAAGCAGTAAAATGAATGTCGCGCTTAAGCGGTAAGAAGAGGGAAATTGTTATGTGTGTTACGTTGGGAATACTGAATGTGGTATTTCACACTTACCGCGTATTGGTTCTGTGCGGAAAACAAGCAAATACGCACGATCTCGCACAAATATTATTATTGTATTTACAAAATTTTATTCGCCTATATGATCTCAGTGAACTAAAGAGATATAATAAATAGTAACATTTTCCAGCTGATGGACATGTTCGTTGGCAGTGATGTCTGGAGGGGAGGAAGCTGCCATTCCACCATTTTTCACCTCTGCTTTCTGATAGTGTAATGATATCCGTTCAGTATTTGCTCGACGGTCCGGCAAACCCAATGTAACGCGTGATTTACTGTGCTACGAGATAATTGCTCGAGAAATATAAGAGCAGTGAAATTGAAATTCCTAAACGGCTGGATTACAAATCAATTTATTAGTGTCAAATGATTCCGCATACCACCAATTTGTTTTGGGATCGAGTTAGCTCAGTTGGTAACACTGTGGAGTGAGAAATTCCTTACACATACTGAGAAAGAAGAGCTTTCTCCTCTTGAAAGGGAGACGAAAATGTTCCACATTTAATACTTGAATGAGAACTTTAAACCACAGCCTGCTGGATCGCATCTTGCCATAGCATGCGATCCAGCAGGCCGTGCGTTAAACACAGTAAAGAGTTTTC
This sequence comes from Periplaneta americana, assembly GCF_040183065.1. Classification (NCBI taxonomy): domain Eukaryota; kingdom Metazoa; phylum Arthropoda; class Insecta; order Blattodea; family Blattidae; genus Periplaneta; species Periplaneta americana. The sequence goes on from NC_091125.1 coordinate 163,805,624, forward strand.
ATTTTTGACACTTAGGGCCGATTTCACCAACATGTTACTAATCAACAATTAATTAATTGTAATTTAGCTTATATACGGAATGAAAGAGTAATGGAACGGAGAAAAATTCTCTCCGGCGCCGGGATTTGAACCCGGGTTTTCAGCTCTACGTGCTGATGCTTTATCCACAAGCCACACCGGATACAACTCCGACGCCGGTTAGAATCGTCTCAGATTAAGCTCCAACTCTTGGGTTCCCTCTAGTGGCCGCCCTCTGCACTACGTCATAGATGTCTATGAACGCAGGACCGAAGTCCACACATGTGCTGAGGTGCACTCGATATGAGTGACTAGTTGACCGAGATCCGACGGAATAAGCGCCGTCTTAAATCACGAAGTGATTTACGCATATCATATATATTATTTCATCGTATGATGACGCAGAATATCTGCATGGAAATATCATATGTACTTCAGTACATTAAAATAATATATATGATATGCGTAAATCACTTCGTGATTTAAGACGGCGCTTATTCCGTCGGATCCCGGTCAACTAGTCACTCATATCAAGTGCACCTCAGCACATGTGTGGACTTCGGTCCTGCGTTCATAGACATCTATGACGTAGTGCAGAGGGCGGCCACTAGAGGGAACCCAAGAGTTGGAGCTTAATCTGAGACGATTCTAACCGGCGTCGGAGTTGTATCCGGTGTGGCTTAGTGGATAAAGCATCAGCACGTAGAGCCGAAAACCTGGGTTCAAATCCCGGCGCCGGAGAGAATTTTTCTCCGTTCCATTACTCTTTCATCGTATGATGACGCAGAATATCTGCATGGAAATATCATATGTACTTCGGTACATTAAAATAATATATATTATATACGGAAGTTAAATCATATTTAATTCTTTTGCATTTCACCAAACTAATACGCATTTAAAATAAATTCAATTAATTTAATTCCAAATTAAGTCACCACGGCCTTCGGAATCATTGTAAAATCTTAATTTCGAAGGCCACGTGCCTTGTTAATGCAAGCAGTTAACTTTATTGTGAGTTCATTTGTTACATTACAACAATAAAATGTCTTCATAAACAGAGATAACCTCAAAACATATTAAAATCATCGAAAACAAAAAGACGGATGGGCAGACTTTAGAAGAAAAGCAAAAAGATTGAAAATAAGTAAAAAGGAGATTTCAATACAAAAAACCTCATCCCAGTGTCTTCAGCAATATTGAAGACAAAACGGGATAATCTGAAAATACTCGTAGATGCAAGGAAATATCATTCAACTAGGAAAATAGAAAGACTTCATGGATTTGCGCTATTCCAAAGCCTTCAAATGTAATACTGGGCCTACTTGATACATTTTTTATTCATATAGGCCTAGTTGAAGTATTTCAGGCAACCGAGGATTGATTAAACTTTTCTTGTAATAAGCTTTATTTAAATAATATTATGAAGTATTTAACTATCAGTTGGTAATTCTAAATCACGTTCAGCACTATTGAAAATATAATAGTTACGTCTTGCTTAGCCTAAACCGCATTTGCAAATCTTTTTCGTCCATTGTGTTAAAATAATCTTCTCTTTCGGAAATTATCCTCGCCCATCTTGGTAAGAAATCATTTTCAAGTATGAAGTCCATCTTTCATGCAAATCAAGATTTCAGGTATAACTCCCTGTAAAATTGATTTGAATAATTTCGAGGGAAAAATTGTTCCGGAGCCGGGTATCGAACCCGGGACCTTTGGTTTAACGTACCAACGCTCTACCACTGAGCTACTCGGGAACTCTAACCGACACCGATCCAATTTTTCCCTCTATATCCACAGACCTCAAAGTGGGCTGACAACCGTCAAGCAACCAACTTCGAGTGCACACTAACTCCGTGTGACTTAAATTGTGGTTTTCTGTTAACGAACAGTGACGTGTATTATGCAAATCAAGATTTCAGGTATAACTCCCTGTAAAGTTGATTTGAATAATTTAGAGGGAAAAATTGTTCCGGAGCCGGGTATCGAACCCGGGACCTTTGGTTTAACGTACCAACGCTCTACCGCTGAGCTACTCGGGAACTCTAACCGACACCGATCCAATTTTTCCCTCTATATCCACAGACCTCAAAGTGGGCTGACAACCGTCAAGCAACCAACTTCGAGTGCACACTAACTCCGTGTGACTTAAATTGTGGTTTTCTGTTAACGAACAATGACGTGTATTATGCAAATCAAGATTTCAGGTATAACTCCCTGTAAAGTTGATTTGAATAATTTCGAGGGAAAAATTGTTCCGGAGCCGGGTATCGAACCCGGGACCTTTGGTTTAACGTACCAACGCTCTACCACTGAGCTACTCGGGAACTCTAACCGACACCGATCCATCTTTGTCCTCGTCATTATAACAATTATTGTCGTTAATGCAGGATTATTTATTTAAATGACCAAATATTGACCAATTACTTAAACGTGGTTTAATGACAGCTTAAAGCCCAATTTGTGTTGGTGAAATGCATTGTCCCTTTAAGTGTCAATTAAGAAGACTTTAAGTAACAATTAAAGTTAAGTAAATTTGGTGAAACCGGTCCTAAATGAGCTCTTCAAGTTCGAATTAACAACAAAATATATTTCACACTTTAATAAAATTGGTATCAGTGCAGAATGACTTTCGCAAGCCCTAAAGGTAGATGCAACAAATTTAATCTAATCTAACCTAGTCTAGTCTATTACCACCATAGAAGAAAAGGAAATGTCCTTTTAATTAATTTTTCCCTTAAGTCCGATATTCAGCTCCAGGATCAAGACAGCCTATTATATTATTGTTAATATCCTCATACTTCCCACTTTGTTTTTAGTTCATAAAGTGTAAAAATTACCTAAAATAATTCGTGACTACATCATTCTCCTTAGTGATAAATTCATATACTTTGAGATGGGCAGGGCATGTAGCACGTATGGACGAATCCAGAAATGCATATAGATCGTTAGTTGGGAGGCCGGAGAGAATAAGACCTTTGGGGAGGCCGAGACGTAGATGGGAGGATAATATTAAAATGGATTTGAGGGAGGTGGGGTTTGATGGTAGGGACTGGACTAATCTTGCTCAGGATAAGGACCGATGGCGGGCTTATGTGAGGGCGGCAATGAACCTTAAGGTTCCCTAAAAGCGATAAGTAGGTAAGTAAGTAAGTAAGTAAGTAAAGCATTCTTCTTTATTATGTACACTTACATTCGAATCATGAATTTGAGGCAAGTTTTACAAAATAATAATCTATTTTTAAAAATATATTTTTTTTGTACGTCTTGTACTTGAAGAATTAAAAAATAAAAAAGTAAGTGCATGCTACCATTGGAAAACAAGCTCTTTGGTACACTGTTTATAAATGAAAGTTTTAATTTTTGAAAACAAGTTCCATCCCCGATAACTTTTATGTACATTTTCTTTGAGAATTTAAAAATAGGAATGCTACAAACAGTGTGTGACCCGCGCCGTGGCGTCGTGGTCTAAGGCATCCTGCCTAGGACTCGCGTTACGGAATGCGCGCTGGTTCGAATCCTCATGGGGGAAGAAATTTTCTCATGAAATTTCGGCCAGTGTATGGGACCGGTGCCCACCCAGCATCGTGATGCACTTGGAGAGCTACGATAGGTAGCGAAATCCGGTTGCGAATACCAGCTATAACGGCTGGGGGGATCATCGTGCTAACCACACGATACCTCCATTCTGGTTGGATGATCCCCACCTCTGCTTCGGCATGTGGGCGTGAGGTCAGCAGCCGGCTGGTCGGTGTAGGCCCTTCACGGGCTGTAGCGCCACTGATTATTATTATTATTATTATTATTATTATTATTATTATTATTATTATTACAAAGAGTGTGTCACACGTTTTACTCATCTAGTATACAGGTGAACCGTACGTAATGTCATTAATTTCAGGGGGTTATTCCTTGAGATATTTCAAACAAAAAAGTTTAATGCAATTTTGCTCGTTTTTGCTTCCTTTTCGTGATAAAAATTGTTTTATATGAAGAAATTCATAGCGTGTTTTGGGAAAGCAATTCATTTAATTCCCAATATGCTCAGTCAATTTAAGAGAGCAGTGTATTATGATAATAAATTATATAAAGAACTTTAGTTTTGTCCTTCATATATACAGAAATTTTATCCGCACAAATGTAACATTTTGAAATTCCACAGCTCACCTCAGAATTGAACATTTATGAACCTCATAGAAGCCAGTCGTTACGAAGAACTAATAAAAGCTGAATATGCTTAATATTCCAGTAGAGGTCACTGCATGTTAAGAAAAATAAGAAAGTACATGGTAATAAATATAATGGCAAAATTACAGCAATGGCAGGTTACTACATTCGCGGACACCCTGTACTTAAGAAGCAAAGGCCTCCATTTTAAATGAGCGCAACACAATTTTTGGCTGAGCGGTAACGCATCAATTTCCAGACTTATGTCTCCATTCCACGGCTCCGTATATTTCCTAATCCTATTAGTTCATTCCCGCTCAGACAGTCTATTCAATTTTCTTTACAGCATAACAAGCACGCAAAGCGGCAACTCCTTTCTAATGAACGACTATTTTTGTAAGTCCGTATCGACGTCTTCATCGACTCGAACGTGCCACTGGGCGACTTGAAAGTACTGTCAGAACGGATGGTGCCATATCTTTCAACGCCAGGAAGCTCAAGCCAGATTTACAGTATGAAAAACTGTTTTCAGCAGCTTGCTCGAAATACGACAGTCACTTCATAATCCATCTTATTTTATCCTTTTTCTTGTTCTTCGATTAAACAATCTACAGGTGTTTTCAATGTGCTTCTATCTATATTACCTCTAACTAATCGGCTAACAAACCGATCAATCGACCGCACAACCGACAATCAATCGACAATCCACCGTAAAACCGAACGGTCAATCGACTAATCCACTGTACAACCGAACGATCAATTAACTAATCAACCGTACAACGAACGATCAATCGACCAATCCACCCTATAACCGAGCGATCAATCAACCAATCCACCATACAACCGAACGAACAATTAACTAATCAACCGTACAACGGAACGACCAATCGACCAATCCACCCTACAACCGAACGATCAATCGACTAATCAACAGTACAACGGAACGACCAATCGACCAATCCACCCTACAACCGAACGATCAATCAACCAATCCACCGTACAACCGAACGATCAATCGATTAATCAACCGTACAACGGAACGGTCATTCGACCAATCCACCCTACAACCGAACGATCAATCGACTAATCCACCGTACAACCGAACGATGAATCGACTAATCCACCGTACAACCGAACGATCAATCGACTAATCCATCGTACAACTAAATGATCAATCGACTAATCCACCGTACAACCGAACGATCAATTAACTAATCAACCGTACAATCGAACGATCAATCGACTAATCAACTGTACAATCGAACGATCAATCGATCAATCTACTAATCCACCGTACAACCGAACAATCTATCGACCAGTTCACCATACAACCAACCGATCAATCGACTAATCCACCGTACAACCGAACGATCAATCGAACAATCCACCGTACAACCGAACGATCAATCGACTAATCAACAGTACAACCGAACGATCAATCGAGCAATTCACCTACAATCGAACGATCAATCGACCAATTCACCGTACAACCGAACGATCAATCGAACAATCCACCGTACAACCGAACGATCAATCGACCAATTAACCGTACAAGCACCCGATCAATTGACCAGTCCAACTGACCACGAACAATCGACGAACTGACGGACCACTGAACCTACCAATCATTTTACCATCGCAAATTTCAAAGGAAACGAAATCAATTACGCCATATAGAAATGTTTTAAATAGCAAGTAGCCACTGGGATCTCCTTAGTTTGCTATTGACGTGTCGCCATGAAACAAGCAAAAACAATATATTTTGTACTCAAGTATACATTAATAATCATTTAAACAGAAGCAAAACTCTACAAAGATAAAAAAAAATTAGCATACAAAATATTAATATTACATGCTCAGATTCGGCTCTTTCGTCCTACTCTACCGACAAACAAAGAATATTCGCTGAAGAGTTACATGGCGTCACAGTATTATTTTATGCACTCTGTAACATAAGTTCGGCTTTATAGACCCACTTTCACACTGACCTACTTACGGTGGCATCCAATATCAGTATCAGGTTTACCTTGAGTGGGAATTCTGCCTGTTGAGAGAAACTCAATACTGAGGCACTGTCTGAGATATAAACCCTTCCAAGAATTTAGAGATTGTTAAGGAACGATTTCATGAACCGTGACTTCTATGACAGAATGACACAGAACTCTGTGTATCAAAAGATTGAATGTATATAATAATAATAATAATAATAATAATAATAATAATAATAATAATAATAATAATAACAATAATAATAATAATAATAAAATAATGGTAATGATAATATTGCTAATAAACAAGATAATAAATAAATAAATAAATAATAAATAAACAGTAAATAAGTAAGAGAATACATAAATGAATAAATAAATAAATAACTAAATACACAAATAGGTAAATAAATAATTAAATAACTATATAAATGAATGAATGAATGAATGAATGAATAAATAAATAAATAAATAAATAAGTGAATAAATAAGCAAGTAAATAAATAATTTAGTAAAAAAGTAAATAAATAAATGGATAAATATATCATTAAATAACTATGTAAATGAATGAATGAATGAATAAAATAGATAAGTAGATAAATAAATAATTAAATGAATAACTGAATAAATAAACAAATAAATAATTAAATGAATGACTGAATGAATAAACAAATAAATAAATAAATAAATAAATGAATACATAAATAAGTAAATAAATAAAGAAATAAATAAGTAAATAAATAATGAAATAAATAATTAGATAAATAAATCAATAATTAAATAATAATAAATAAGTAAATACATAAGTAAGTAAAGAAATAAGTAGGTAAATAAATAATTAAATAACCAGATAAATGAATATGTAAATAGCTAAATAAATAAATAAAAATAAATAAGTAAATAAAGAAATTAATAAATAAATAAGTTAATTAGTAAATAAGTAAATAAATAAATAAATAAATAAGTAAATAAATAAGTTAGTAAATAAGTAAGTAAATAAATAAATAATTAGGTAAATAAATGATTAAATGAATGACTGAATAAATAAATAAGCAAACAAAGAAACAAACAATGAAACAAACAAATAAATAAATGAATAAATAAGTAAACAATTACAAATATTAAATAAATACATAATAAATAAGTAAATAAGTAAAGAAAAAAGTAGATAAGTAAATAATTAAGTAACTAGATAAATGAATATATAAATAAATAGGTAAATAAATAAAAAATAAATAAGTAAATAAATAAATGAGTGCATAAATAAATAAGTTAATTAGTAAATAAGTAATTAAATAAATAAACAAATAAATAAATAAGTTGTTTATTCATCTATTCATATATGATTTTCATTAAAAGCAGAAAATATGTTTTCTTCCTATACATACTCTGTTCACGTAACATCGATGTTCAATGACGCTGATCGCATGCTGGTGAATGACACAAACAGCGTGTAATATAATCGCTTGTCGACGGAAGATGCTCAAAGCGCCAATGACACAGTGCTCATGTAATTTAATTCGGCCACTTTGATCCCCGCTGTCGCGAGGGACCTGACCTATCGATAACAGATATAATTGGGCGATTAACCCCTGCCCTGCCCTGCGGCGATGTGCAATGTGGTTAACGGTCTCATTCAGTCTATTATTTAATTAATAGAATCCGAATTTGCGACCTAAATAGTTATGTTGTAAATAACTGATTAATTTGTCAGGTTAAGCTAAGCACTGATTCAACCGCACGCTATCCAGATTTCAAATGTTTCAGTCCAGGCTTAGCAGCAGAGATTTCAGTACAGGATGTTAACATTATTGTTAGTGTCACCTTTATTATTGATTTATTATTATATTATTATTATTATTATTATTATTATTATTATTACAACTATTATTATTACAAATAAACACAAATAAATCAAAATATGTAGTACAGAGAACGCCAATAAAATAGGAACGATTTTATTTTGTTAATTTTGAGAAGCTATTAGTCATTTGTTCATGGTATTGTTGGAGAACACAGCAAGATTGGGAGTTTATGTTATTTATTTATTTACTTGATTCTTTGTTTGTTTGTTTATTTATTCAGTCATTCGTTTAATTATTTATTTATCAACTTATCTATTTATTTATTCATTCATTTACCTACTTATATAATATTTATCTATTATCAATTAGTTATTTACTTATTTACTAACTTATTTATTTACTTGCTTATTTATTTATGTACTAATTAACTTTATTTATATATTCACTCATTTATTTATTTACTTATTTTTTAATTGTCTATCTATTTATATATTCATTTATCTACTTATTTAATTATTTATTTACCTATTTATTTCTTTACTTATTTATTATTTATTTATTTAGTATTTGTAATTATTTACTTACGTATTTTTTATTTATTTATTCATGTATTTATTTGTTTATTTATTCAGTCATTCATTTAATTATTTATTTATCTACTTATCTATTTATTTATTTATTCATTTACCTAGTTATTTAATTATTTATTTACCCATTTATTTATTTACCCATTTACTAACTTATTTATTTACTAACTTATTTATTTATTCATTCATTCATTCATTCATTAATAGTTTTAATGTCCTTTCAGGCGAGACCACTTTTAATGGCTCGTTAGTGGCGCTGCTAACGGACGACTGTTAGGCCACCAATTCCCTACACCGTCATGACAGTGTAGAGGCTTAATTATAAAAATATGTTACGACAGAATAATATAGAATGACGATAATGATAATAATGATAATAATGATAATAATAATAATAATAATACCTTCGGGTAAAATAGGGTTCTATAAACTTGGAAATTCAATAATAATAATAATAATAATAATAATAATAATAATAATAATAACAATAATAATAATAATAATAGTAATAATACCAGTAATAATAATAATAATAATAATAATAATAATAATAATAATATAACCATAGACTACAAAATTGCTGGGCTAGTGCGAATTACGATATATTATTTATGTAGTAAAATCCTTTTTATTTCACGTTACAATAAAGTAACGCATCTAAAATAATGTACTAAATAAAATATTAACAAAGAGACGAAAAATTAGCTGATCTCAGGTTCGAACCTGAGTTCAATTACATCACGGCCTTTGACTTTGCCATTACACTACAGACACCTATTTCTAGTATATTGATTGAATTATTCGTACGTGCTATAATTGGTTTCATGTTTGGTGCCTATTATATTTAATTTTGAATTCTTAAAAAGTAAGAAAAAATATGTTTTATGCCATATCGTTCCTCATTTGCGTAATTTTGAATTAATATTTTTATTGTCCTGATGTGAATCATCAAACACTCTATGGAATAGTCCTCGATTCTGTCTTTACAAAACTAATGGACGGACTCTAACTCTTCTTCTATTTTTACGTCTATTCCATGGATGAATATATAATAGGATGCGAAACTTACCGAGTTTCCCCGTAACACATACTAGAGGCGCTGTTGTAGAAAATAATCTTGCTGCCACCTGCTGGAGGGAGGGGCGTTATTACAACTAGCAGCTCATCAAGTAGCGAAAGGAGTAATTACTCCATGCATTTAGCAGCGCACCTGGTGACGAAAATGTTAAACTGTGCAGAAAGTATTCCCTCCCACCCTCATCGATATTCAAAACTAACCCACTTTAAAATAAAACATTTACATTTTTATTCCTCACAGGACCTTCAGTAATTAGGAACAGTCGGGAGATCACCCAAGATTTCGATACTGTATCCAAAAGTTGACGAATTTAAAAAAAAAAAGACCTTCTATTGAAAATTCTTACCAGAGCCAACAGGAAGATAAAAGAGACGACCTATTTTACACTACCCAATTAAAATATAACCAGACAGAGACAAAAAATAAAGCAAAAGGTTAGATAATTGGGATTGTATTCTTTGGGTATTTATTGTACAGCACAATGGAAAAGTCTGCAAGAACTACTTAGATAGTTCAATTTATTATATTCCTATTACTTTACAATAACTTCAACAACACTATTTTTACAACGTCCATAAACATCACTGTTTAACATACACTGCTTATACACACACGTATCACTTTATGTTCACTTATTAGCAAATTTCTGTCTGCCATCTTGGCTCCTCGTCGAGTCTTCGAGCAATATCTCGAACGGATAAATAGAGCACTCTGGGTAATGTATCCAACACGTAGTTCTAATGTTCACCACCTACGATGTTGGGCGCTGATCATCTTATTTCAGCCCCCCCACCGCCAGATGGTGCTGACCGCAGGTTCGCATCCTATTATATATTTATCCATGTCTATTCTTTCTACGTATGAGCAAATTTACCAAAATTCTACGTCCATGTACACTGGAAGAGTGAAACATTTTCTACAAAAATTTAGGAGCGTCATAACGCGCGTTAGCACCCTCATCTGAAGGGACCCTTACAATCATCTGTGAGCTGAAGAGAGACGTGGAGAAGAAACTTCATTGAGTTTGTATCTGACAACATGTGCCAGAGAGTTATTGAGAGTTTCAAAGAATGTTTAAATCATTGTATTGTCATTCGTGGTGGTCATTTTGAAAAAAAAAACTGATTCCTCGTGCATGAATTTCCCATGTCCTGTCTTTAAACATGTACAGTAATAACTGAAGTTTATAACATTACTTTAAGGTTAGTAATGATTAAAATCGTAGAAGCGCTCATTTAAACAAATGCAACAGGCAACACCATTTGTACTAAATGCCGAAATGAATATGATAATGGCAATGATAATTATGATGATGATGATGATGATGAATATTATTTATTAAGTAGCAACGTAACAGACTTTATAGCCTAACCTTGCAGAAGAAGAAGTAGCAACGGCAAGGACAAGAAAGTTCTTTTGTGCGAGATCGTGCGTATTTGCTTGGTTTCCGCACAAAATCGCGGAAAGTCTAAAATTCCACATTCAGTATTCCCAACCTAACACACATAACAATTTCCCTCTTCTTACCGCTTAAGTGACATATTGATTTTACTGCTTTAGGCTTTTAACATATTACTTTTAGAGACGTTCAATATAGTAATAATTATAAATTAAAAACTTGCCACTGCAATTTCACCTAAATTGCACTGTTAATTATTGTTTTTAAATATTTGCAAAAATTAAGTAAACTCTACAACTCAACTAAAGTTAGTGCATTCGTGACGCAAGTAACATTAAGGAAGCTGTGAAAAAATGAACAAGATTCCAAATGCCGATGTTATTACTGCAATATGTTATATGAATAATATTGTTAAAATATTAAAATGAAAAATAAATCATTACATAACCTGACCGTTTGTTTTAAGTTCGCATTTATAGACTGGGGGGGGGGGAAAGACAGACGTATATCACGGCCTGCTGGAGTATAGTAAACACAGAAAACATTTTATAGCAAGAAAGATATTTTGATTTTCCGAAGTTGCCGTCATTAAACAGAAACCAACATGGAGATTTCATTGCAACTAATTAGAAATTCCTCTTTCAGGTATGTAATAAACGATCTTCGCACAAAATAATGTACGATACACGAGCGGTATGTTTTCTTTCAATTCTCGGAAATTAAAAAAACTCAACTACGTTTCGCTTTTTCAAACCTTTCCTCGAACATGAAAACTTCAACATACCGCTCTTGTAACGCATATTACTATTGTCCAAGTCAGAGAACGCCTGCACATTATTGTTCTTGTTACCCGCACAGCAAAGGTGTAGGAGAAGTGGTCGCACATGCACGGGGCTCTAATTACACATAATCCGTGAATCTCTGGATACGCACAACCTACTGGGGTAGTAGTACGAGTAATGCAGATAATAGACGACGTTGTATCAATTGATGAGGTTGTACATTACATTATTGAATATTTGATTATAACAGATATAGCCGGTCGCGATGTAACGACTAATGTCCTCAGTTTAACGCTGAGCGGAATTCACGACGGAGAGTTCGAATCTCATCTAGACCGTGCATGTTTCTCTGCAGTCAATATCGTATCTGTGTATTGCCCGCGTCTGTGGCTAAGTGCTAGAGCGCTAGTCTTCCATCCAGACGACCTGGGTTCGATTGGCGGCAAGGACGAGATGAAATTTGTGGTGGACATAACAAGACTGTTTTCTAGAGGTACTCCCGTTTTCCACTATAATCCCACCAACAATCTTCACCTCCCCCTCACTTCATCTATCATCATCAAATGTTAAAAATAGACTGTGGCGAAATCTTAAGGTTAGTTCGGGTTTCCAATACTGATATGAGAAGAACTAGGGGCATATCAGTCTACTCGTCTGCTGAGAGACCTGTAAGTAAGACGTGAGCCAAACATTGGTATGCGCAGTAGAACACGGTATCATCTCCTCTGTAGCGGTCAGCGGAAGGAAGGAAGGAAGGAAGGAAGGAAGGAAGGAAGGAAGGAAGGAAGGAAGGAAGGAAGTGCCTTTCCTTGGCTCATATCTAATTTTTCCATTTCTACAAACATGTTAAACTTACCTAACTATACGTATGACTGCATACATAGATTTTTTACGGTTATTTAATTTTACTGTGTCAATGTAAAGGTTGTGTAACACCGGTTGACTATCGGATGAATTGATGATAGACGAGACATGATTCTCTATAAGATTATCTGACATTCGCCTTATAATTGATTGGTAAACGTCGAAATGCCCATGCAAGTAAACAGACAAAACAAGATCATTTGCATCATAAGCAGGCTTCGAGACTTGGGACCCGATACAATAAGTTTACTGTGCATGTACTATAGATTATTGACTTGCTGCAGGTAGTGAAAGATAGAGATGTGTTGAGGTAACAACCTTGATATTTAGAGTAGAGTACGGTAGTTTGGGGAAAAACACACATATGGATATTCTGAAAGTAAATATACATTACACAATGACAATGTCAAAGGATGTGAAAAGCATTTATTCTCCTGTCTTTTATAAGCATTTCTGTTTAATTATACACAGTGTTAATGGTCGAAATAAGCATGTAGCAATTTTAATTTCTTCATTCATCCTATTGGTCGTCTTTAGGAAATGCAGTTACAGTACCGAATTGCAATGTACTACAAGATACATTTTCAGTGTCTCAAACGTAAATCTTTTTCGGTTATCTGCCAAACACAGTTTGTACTGTGAAAAGCTGCGCTCTACGTCGCATGATGTGATAGGAACAAAACTAAGAAACCTAACATCATTGCAGTCTCTAAGAGACAGTCTTTTATTCTCGGGTGACTCTTGTCCACTAATTTGCTGTTTATATTACACAATGTTCCATATCCGATATTTTTACATGAAATTGATTGCCACTTCTGTTTTACACGTTCAGTAACCGGTGTACTTGGTGTCTCATTAATTCTGTATGTCATTTCCTCAACTAATTTGAGGGCTTCCGGCATCTCTTGCTCTGACTTTTCTAACCCTGTAATAGTTTCAGACACAGTTTTAACATAGGTTTGTATGAAAACCAAATTATTCGTCAGAACCTTCAAATCCAGAGCTTTTTTCTTTGCGTATTTGTTGGCATTCAATCTACAGTACCCCCAGCCACTGTACGCTTTACCACTATACTCAGTACGCCGTTATGCGGATTTCCCACTGAACTGCTCTATTGGGTCCGAAGTTTCGAAGCCTAATCATCAGATTACGAGTCAAATTTGTTACTCCCGAACGTCGCCGGTAGACTGGGACAATGACAATATAATAAAAATGTTTAGACGTTTCTATTTACTTTGTTCTATTGGTAATACGAAGCATAATGTACAGAAAAGGAGACACTGTTTTCTTCTCTTGCACCCATACAGCCGTTTCTAGGGAAACATAAACATTTTATTTGCGTAGTTATGCTGGAGTTATTGGCTATAAAATTTTATTAAATATATCTTCATGCAGTAAATGTCGCTATTTCAAGTCTGAGTTCCAAAAGCGATTTCCAATAATAGGGTATTATAGTCATATCAATTCAGACACATTTAAAATTAATGTCAACACATTATGGGGAAGCTACCATTACAATCAGGGACATTGTGGTAATGATTGTGATAATATAAAGCTAGAATCTATTTGACGCTTTCTTCTAGAAAGAAAAGTTAGAGCTCGTAATAAGAATACATTGAAAATCCTTTATATAATCAGTACTCAGAAAACTGACACACAAAAATTGGCACAAATATTATGAAATTGCTTCGAAGTTTATGGAAACTGCAATAAGTTACTTACAAAAGCGAAAATTTGGGATATTATTGTATTTTCTCGAATATACCGCGCACTTTTTTTTCGCGAAATATACAAGTACAATTACGAGTGCGTGGTTTATTCGAAATGAGTTTATGTGTATCTAATGCCTACCCACTTCACTTACGTGATTCGGGTTCCACATATTGCGGATAGATGGCAGGACTGTAACCCATTTTCAAATTGTACACCTTTTCGACAAGCCACTCTATGCATGACGTGTATCTGTGAAGAGTTATGTCGTGTACTAGGGTGAGTGATATGGTACGTGAGACTAGGCCATCAGAGACGAGCACAGTAGATAGAACTTAAAATGAGAGAGATTCCATCCGTCATCGGAACTGTGTGGCTTACAGCGTATTCCGAATCTCACCGGACTGGTGGACAACAATGACGTCACGCTGCAGCGAAATGGGAACAAAATTGGTGGAAGGTTCGATGGCTATCATGACGGCTGTACAAGTTGTCTGTGCTACGCTAGCAAGATTTTACGAAATTTCCGTACTGCCATCTCGTTATGCCATAGCATAAACAATTTATTTCTTGAACCGGTAGTAATAACTGGTCTGTTGACATGTTCGCTCATAAGCCATTAACATATTGTTTTTACGTTGTGCTCATTACAAACAATACAGTAGAACACACAGCCATGACACAACAGTGCACGATGTTATTCGTCTGCTAATTCCCGCCCTATACAAGAACCAATCAGATTCACTGATGACGGCTGATGGAGACTGCCACCACCTCTGCAAACTGATGGCGCCGGTGCGACACCGGTGGAGCATCAGTGACGTCATCGTTGAAATTCGAAACATCGTGATGCCATCAGATTGCTCAGCGCTGAGATTCGGAATACGCTCTTAGTGAATAAAGCGTCAGCACCTAAAGCTGGGAACTCCCTACGAACAGCTTCTGCGCATGAACAATTTAGATAAGATTTTACAGCAAATCCTCGTTGCTCACCAGTCCAATGCTCCATGTTAAATAACTTGCAACAATCAGTCTAAACAATGACAATAACTCTAGGCATACTAAAATAATCCATGTATTATCAACAACAAAATCAAAATCTCCAGTTTCTTTGGCGCACTTCGTAATAATTTAATCGTTATTGTTGTCATTATTGTAGCTTATTTTACAGCCAAAATCTGATGCATGTTATAAGTTCTCTATTGCAATTATTTGATCTGATTAGATATTTCCCTTTAAAGATCAATATTTTCGTTTTCTTAACTTAAATTTTAATAGTACATTACGCAACGAGCCTATAATGGTAGTAATTAAGACGCAAGTATGATTGTTTATGAAACGAGCGCAAGCAGTTTCAGAATTTTCATACGAGCGTCTTAATTACCATTATAGGCAAGTTTGATACGACTTTTTATGCTCGACTATATTTCTAACTTTAAATTATTTAAAATAAGATCTTCTTATGGTTATATGAGAACTGATCTGAATTGTGAGATGTGCGCAGACGCGAAAGTATTGATTTTTCCGAGGCCGAATGTCATTGACCTTGTCGGAGAATAAGATGAACATTACTCTGATATAACCTGGAAATTGATTTAGAATTGAAAAACGAGATGACAAATTGAATTTATTTGAATATTATTTACAATTAACGCTAATTATTATAGTAACAGAACATAATCTTCTGCAACAGTATTGGATTTCCAGCCTCCGTGACTTTTCGCTAATTGTCTTTCGATTGCATATCCGAGAATAATCGATATAACGGTACAAAGCTGACTTCTCATTGGCTGAACACCTGAACTTTAATGAATAGTTGTACTTTAATGAGGTCCATTAAAGGGCTGCTACTTGGTGTATAATTGCTACATTTCGGCATGGTCGAGCATAAAATTGTTTAAAATATCCATGTACTTCTGTAACTGTAGTACTTCGTTTTGTTGAGTTATTATTTGATCATCCGCAAACAGAAAAGCATTTATATAGACTATTACACTTTTACTACGTCATACTACTTTTGACCAATAAAACGGTACGAAAGGACGTCTTTCAACCATCATGGCTGCTTATCGCACAATTTTATCGCGTCCCTAGCATTTGTTTAATTTTATCGCGTCCCTAGCATTTGTTTAATTTTATCGCGTCCCTAGCATTTGTTTCTTTGTTTGCCAACATTTCAAACTGCGCTGGTCTGGACGTCAAAAAAAAAAAAAAAAAAGGAAAAAAAAAACAGAATATTACAAACCACTCCAGTCGATACACAGCACTTTCAAATATGACTCGCATTGGCATTCAAGAACAAGAATTAATAAAGATCACTGGTCATAGCTATGCATCTTCCCTGAAACCCTATTTACAAATAAATGAAGAGCACCATTCGGAAATCCTGAATAAGTTGAGGAATACACCATGTACTTGTTTATTTCATCATCCCTAATTAAAACTTTTCTAACACTTGTTTATATCATTTAGGCTATGTTGTAGCTTCTGCTATATGATATTATGGATAGTCACGTATCAGAGATTGTTTAATACTAAGATTTATTGAAAATCATCTGTCAAGTGACGTTGATTACTGGAATCCGGATAATTGAAGTGGAATGCAACTATTTTAATAAAAATGAAATTGAATCAACAAAGCCTTCTTGACTAGTAACCGTCCACAAAGTTCAATGAAGATTCCATAGTTGGCACAACTGATAACAAGAAAACAGCTAATCATAACACAGTACTGCTATCTAGCATGCATCTAGCGTAATATTTGTAATGTTGAGATGGCACAATAATACATTTGAAGGCAGTTGTATTTTCGTAAGTCAAATAACATTTTTTTTTTGTATTGGAGTACTTTGTTACTTCTAATCTTTATATAATTTCTCCTAATCGTGTAATAGTCAATTAAATCCCACTCGAGTTTTGATTTTCTCTAGATAAATCAAAACTTCTGGTGAGATTCTTGTTGATAACATCAGATAATTATTTCTTGAGTATACATCTTTAATGTCAGAAAAAAGTCTATTTATTTATGTAAATATTCTTTAGTGCTGACACTGTTTTTTATTTTTCAGCTCTATCCAGGGAGAAAGAACGAGCATTGGGAAGAACTTGTGTTCTTGTCTTGTTGCTGGCCATCTAGTGACGCTCTTCTTTTTGGACAAAAGCATAATTAATTTCGATGAGGTGAGTACCTTTAAAATAAAATTAGTGATAGGTGGACATATTCCTCATTACAAAGGCTTCATTTGCTGCGTAATTTCATTTAACGATTAGGGAAAACGCGGAAATTCTAGTTGAAGCAAGTAAAGCGATAGAGTTTGAAGTAAATCCCGAAAAGACTAAGTATATGATTATGTCTCGAGACCAGAATGTTGTACTACATGGAACAATAAAAATTGGAGATTTATCCTTCGAAGAGGTGGAAAAATTCAAATATCTTGGAGCAACAGTAACAAATATAAATGACACTCGGGAGGAAATTAAACGCAGAATAAATATGGGAAATGCCTGTTATTCGGTTGAGAAGCTTTTGTCATCTAGTCTGCTGTCAAAAAATTTGAAAGTCAGAATTTATAAAACAGTTATATTACCGGTTGTTCTGTATGGTTGTGAAACTTGGACACTCACTTTGAAAAGGAAGAGAGATTAAGGGTGTTTGAGAATAAGGTTCTTAGGAAAATATTTGGGGCTAAGAGGGATGAAGTTACAGGAGAATGGAGAAAGTTACACAACACAGAACTGCACGCATTGTATACTTCATCTGACATAATTAGGAACATAAAATCCAGACGTTTGAAAATGGGCAGGGCATGTAGCACGTATGGACAAATCCAGAAATGCATATAGAGTGTTAGTTGGGAGGCCGGAGGGAAAAAGACCTTTAGGGAGGCCGAGACGTAGATGGGAAGATAATATAAAAATGGATTTGAGGGCGGTGGGATATGATGGTTGAGACTGGATTCTTCTTGCTCAGGATAGGGACCGATGGCGGGCTTATGTGAGGGCGGCAATGAACCTCCGGGTTCCTTAACAGTCAGTAAGTAAGTAAGTACAAAACAGAATCGAGTTTCAAATGATATAATTAAAAATAAACATCAAAGTAAAACACAGCAGAAAGGCAAAGCTTGTGTTGTGTAAAGCAGGCGAGCGTTTTCCACGAATCCTCTCTTCGCCGGAGACCCTACTTGTGTTAGCAAGCCTTGGAAAGTAATTTTAGAAGCCGCGAGCAGGTCTTGAAGTTGATGATGGAGAAGGTGCACCACCCTTGAGACAGGGAGATCAAATCAATCTTAGCAGAAGGGCGTGTAAGTGAAGGAGATCTTTAGAAAATTTAGGAATTTCTGTCTTCTTCTATCGCCGTCCAACCAACCGTAAACTTCTTACAGAAAAGCTCTCGTCCGCCCTATGCAGCAAGTGTCTGTCCCTACATAGTTAATTGTTAATGACGCGTTAGCATTCAATAGCGCCTACGAGAAATAGGATCAAAGGCAACCAAAGTACTGGAATGAAAGCAGTTCCAGGATCGATTAAGCCATCACGAATCCCGTAACACCATCCACAGGTTAGGCGTGGCTAGGACCCATTTTATAATCAAGTAACTGTAAGTAAGTTCAAGTGGACTTTAGATAGCGGTGTGTAAACTTTGACTTGTTCTTCGTAGTCTAGTAGTTACAAGAGTGCTGCATTGGAGTTAAATCGCTCGCTTGAACTTGGACGAGTGTCGCACCCTCGAGTGAGATACGATCGGTCATGATACGCTCGTAATAAATAGAAGCACAGTACAAGGTCATCTCACCGACATGTCTTATCTTGTATGGAAGGCGACAGATAAGATACACATATGTTTTGCTCACACGGTAAAAATAAGGCTTTCTTTTCTGCGTTTATGACAAACGTTTAATGGAACAGTCAATGGAACGTACCAAAACAGGAACATGAAGTTATAAATAAAATAGTATGATATACAGTTATTATTGCTAATTAATAATTATTCAATATTTGATTTACCACATATATAATATGATAGGTCCATACATAGTGTTCCGCCTATATACTGCGACAATGTAGAAAAGTTTTACAAAATATTATTGATATAACAGTAGATTAATAAGAATATTAGTACAGAGATAACGTCACAGAAAATATAATAAAACGAATAATCATGCTGCACAACTGTTACAGACGCAAAGATTGATACACTAATTATTAGATATTATTATTATTATTATTATTATTATTATTATTATTATTACTAGAAAACTTGATACAGTTATTGCATTATCGTGATTGTGTTCTCCGTTTATAATAATTACATTTACATCCAATTACATCTATCAGATGTGGCAAAAACAAAATCACTCCTGTGTGAAAAAAAAAAAAAAAAACACACATTTACCTACAACATTTATATTACATTTTAAAGCAAATTTTGTAGTTGTACTATGGAGAGGTTAGTTAAACACTGCAAAGTTTTGAAGTGATAAACATTTATGATGTTACTACACAGTTCATCACTGTAACAAGAACGAATATCTAACGCTCGGCTTATACTGTTCGAGGATTTATAGCTCGTGACAATTTTACCCATCACGCATGTACGCTACCTATCGGATTATGCTATGAACTACTTGGCGCTCGAGCGAAAACGTCCGATGCAAACCTCTGGCAGTTACCATGGTAGCTGCTGAGTCCGAGGTTCACGACCAAAGCCAATGGATTTTAAAACACGATAAAATGTCCTTCATGGCTTCCTTATGTGGAAGGTTTTTTAGTAAATTATTTAATGAGGATACAATATCTAATACTAAATTCCCGATCATTCTTCCGAATACAATTTTCGAAATGCAAATTCAGAAAGCCAAATTTCCGAAATGGACATTTCCTGAATTTTATTGTTTTGGATATTATCGTATTTCTTGGTTCTCTTTGAGAGCAACGGTATTGCTTTTGTTTTCCAACACGATAGAATTAACTTACAACATTATATCATCGCTAGAATATGGAACAAGTCAAGAAACTTAATACTATTATAAAATCTTAATTTATAGTCACAGTCTAGATGAAATATATACTGTACAGACGAGATTTACAATATAGTCTACTAGTACAAAACAAAGTTCTAGTATCAATTTCATGAAGTGTTATTGATTGTCATGAATTCACCCACAGAATAGAAGGCGTGAGAAATTAGGTATTTCTTTAATTTGGCCCTAAATAATTTTATGTTTTGAGTTTCATTTTTTATATCGATAGGGAGGCTATTAAAAATTTTTGTTTCCTAAGACGGTACAGTAGAACTAAGTTTTAATATTTTAGCAGTTTTGTACAATTTATAGTATGCACCAATTTGTAAATTGTCCTCCAAATCAGACATTATTACTTGGTAATCCGCAAATAAAGATTGTTCATTCTACTGCAGTATACTGTTATCAATTTTAAAATGATTGCTTGACATATTCCGTCATGTATTAATTGTATCGTCCACTAGCAGTAGTAGTACAGGGTAATGGTAACAGGAGTAGTAGTACTAGTAATATTAGCAGTAGCAGCAGCGAAGTAGTAGTAGTAGTAGTAGTAGGAGTATTAGTAGAGGGAGTAGTAGTCTTAGTAGTAATAGTAGTAGCAGTAGTAGTGTTAATTGTAGTAGTAGTAGTAGCAGCAGCAGTAGTAGTATCAGTAGTAGTATTAGTTGTAGTAGCAGTATTAGTAGTAGTATTAGTTGTAGTAGTAGTGGTAGTAGTAGTAATAGTAGTAGCAGTAGTAGTAGCAGTAACAGCAGTTGCAGTTGCAGCAATAGCAGTAGTAGTAGTTGTGGTGGCAGTAGCAGAAGTAGTAGTAGTAGTAGGAGCAGTTGCAGTAGTAGTAGTAGCAGCATTAGTAGTAGTAGTAGTAGTAGTAGTAGGAGCAGTAGCAGTAGTAGCAGTAGTAGTAATAGGAGCAGCAGTAGTAGTAGTAGCAGTAGTAGGAGCAGTAGCAGTATTAGTAGTAGTAGTAGTAGTAGCAGTAGTAGCAGCAGTAGTAGTAGTGGGGGCAGTAGCAGTAGCAGTAGTAGCAGCAGCAGTAGTAGTAGTAGTAGTAGTAGTAGTAGTAGTAGTAGTAGTAGCAGCAGTAGTAGTAGTGGGGGCAGTAGCAGTAGCAGTAGTAGTAGCAGCAGTAGTAGTAACAGTAGTAGTAGTAGTAGTAGTAGTAGCAGCAGTAGTAGTAGTGGGGGCAGTAGCAGTAGCAGTAGTAGTAGCAGCAGTAGTAGTAACAGTAGTAGTAGTAGTAGTAGTAGTAGTAGTAGGAGCAGTAGCAGTGGTAGTAGCAGTAGTAGCAGCAGTAGTAGTAGTAGCAGTAGTAATAGTAGTAGTAGTAGTAGCAGCAGCAGTAGTAGTAGTAGCAGCAGCAGTAGTAGTAGTAGTAGAAGTAGCAGTAGTAGTGTTAGAAGTAGTAGCATTGTGTAGACATATTAGCAGTAGTAGTAGCAGTAGCAGCAGTAGTAGCAGCAGTAGTAGTAGTAGCAGTAGTAGTAGTAGCAGCAGTAGTAGTAGCAGTAGTAGTAGTAGCAGCAGGCAGCAGTAGTAGTAGTAGTAGTAGAAGTAGCAGTAATAGTGTTAGAAGTAGTAGCATTGGGTAGACATATTGGCAGTAGTAGTAGTAATAGTAGTATTTCATATGTCGGGGCCTTTGATCGTAGAAGTTGTTCAGAATCGAAATTTAACGCGGGCAAGAATTGACCTACAAATTTTTCCTGTAGCCCTTCATCAGGATCAGAGTCTTTCACCTATCGTAAATCTACGCTATAGACCTCCCAGCTTTGCTTCATTCCGGAGAAAGACAATGTTAAACATTTTATCGCTCTTTAAAATGCATAGTCCTCAGTTCTCTATGAGGGTACAACCTTGGAACCCACAGCTAGCGGTGTGACCTGACACCAACTCCGATAAAATTCGTTCGGAAAATATTCTATGAAATAATAATATGTAACCATGGAAACCCTTGCAGTTGGCAGCATGCAAGCCCAGGCAGTGAGAAATATATCTTGTGCAAGTATTTATAGCGACAAGAACAGTTTAAACTTTGTGTGCTGACTGAAAGTTGTGTTACAACATGGCGTCGAGGTATGTTGTCAGCCGATCGGATTTCTGAATGATGATTTATGGTATTCTCCGTGGTTCCTTCACTACTTTGGAAAACGTTGCAGCATCCTGTTGCCAGAATCTTCTTCACAGACTTGGTTTGATGTCAGGGATATCACCGCGACGTCTTTTGTAGTGCCAAAAGCTAAACAGCTTAAAGGGGTAGGTAGACCTTTCGCTAGAATAATTTTACTCTATTTCAACATTTTTTTTGTCACAATCTATAGATCCTCTGGAAACAAAAATTGGCTTGCTTAATACACACTATTTGTACATTAAAATTATTTATTTATGTTATATTGAAAACCCCAGTTATTTTTTCTTTAAATTATGAAAAATTTTTCAGAATCTTTTTAGCCGGGCAGCGTTCGAATGATGAATTACTCAAATATTTGAATTATCATGTAATTTTTCTTTATATTTATTTTTAATAAACATTTATACAATATATACACAACGCAGAACTGCACGCATTGCATTCTTCACCTGACATAATTAGGAACATTAAATCCAGACGTTTGAGATGAGCAGGGCATGTAGCACGTATGGGCAAATCCAGAAATGCATATAGAGTGTTAGTTGGGAGACCGGAGGGAAATAGATTTTTGGGGAGGTCGAGACATAGATGGTAGGATAATATTGAAATGGATTTGAGGGAGGTGGGATATGATGATAGAGAATGGATTAATCTTGCTCAGGATAGGGACCGATGGCGGGCTTATGTGAGGGCGGCAATGAACCTCCGGGTTCCTTAAAAGCCAGTAAGTAAGTAAGTAAGTAAGTAAGTAAGTAAGTAAGTAAGTAAGTAAGTAAGTAAGTAAGTAAGTAAGTAAGTAAGTAAGTAAGTAAGTAAGTTTTATACAATATATAGTAAAATCTATAAGCCTACCTAACATGTTAGTTTTAAAAACATTTAAAATTTTCTACACTAATATATTTTCAAAAAATTTTGATCAATATTATTAAGAAATAAATAATTTATTCTATCTTAAAGATTTTACTGTGTTGTTTACATGAGAGAATTTTACATGCATGTAATGTTTCATTAAGATAGTATATTAAGGGAACACTCCACTAAAACGATAACTTTTTTTTTGATCATATTTTTTCAACCATATTTTGAGAGATGTTTACTATGTAAAGGACTGACAAAATCCAAATGTTAAACTCCCAAATGTTTTAAACTTTTGATTGTTGATTTTTTCTATTTATTTTAGAAATATTTTCAAACCCAAGTTTTGAGTAAAAATCTCAATTCTTAAGCTTCCTTCATTTTTTTGGGCTACATTCGTGGTGGCCGGGTAGCTCAGTTGGTATAGCAGCTGGCTACGGACTTCGATCCCAGGTGGTGACAGGATTTTTTCTCGTTGCCAAACTTTCAGAACGGCCCCGAGGTTCACTCACCCTCCTATAAAATTGAGTACCGGGTCTTTCCCGGGCGTAAAAGGCGGTCAGAGCCTGGTGCCGACCACACCACCTCATTCTAGTGTCGAGGTCATGGAAAGCATGGGGCTCTACCTCTATGCCCCCCAACTGCCTTCATGGCATGTTGCGGCGTTACCTTTACCCTTTTTGTTTTTATATTCATAAGACATAGAAAAACATTTCTATGCATTAATTTTATTAAATATCTAATTTATTCACTTCCAAAAATTTGTTTGAAATTTTAGATGTTGTTTCATTCATGGAAAAAATATTAATACAGTAAACCAGCAGCATTTCTTACAAAATTTGGCATGCTTAATATATATAATCTGTACATCAATAAATAATTTTAATGTTTTTGAAAACCCAGTACTTATTATTTTAAATTATGAAAACATTTTTAGATTTTTTTCAGCGGGGGAGCGTTTACATGATAACCCAAAACATACCTAGGGAGAGAAATTCCAGTCTCTGGTAATCACTGTACACAACGAGGAAAACTACAATTGTTCTATATTATTTAAAATTTCATAAAATTACATATATACTAGTGGCTTGTGCAGCAAATGCTGCAAACTAAGTTCATTAGACGTTCAAATAAACATTTTTCAGATTTATTTTCAATGAAGAATACCAGACATCCTGAAAGTTATTTGCTTACATAATAATGAAAGATACACTCTCTCGAGCGAATACTGAAGAGAACCACGCATATAAATATCTACACCACACCGCCATTAAATATATGAAAAAGGTCCAACCCCACTTGATTAATAACTATAAAAATATTTGATTTTTAATAATATTATTATCTTACGTAAGTTTTATAGCTTTCAGTAACATATACTACGAGTATATATATATATATATATATATATATATATATATATATATATATATATACTATATAGCCGCCACTAAGTAAAACATAGAAATCAAAATCTAATTTAAGTTATTCTCTACGTCTACTTATATAACCCCAAAACGTTTCACTTTCATATCATCATTATAGCATTGATATGTATAATTAATGAAAAATAGTCACATCATGGCATTAACTACAATAATATTTCATTTCTAATGGTAATAATGTCATCAAACCACCTCAAATTGTGTAGTTTTTAATATCCAATACACAGCCGTACCCAGAAAATTACACACCACAGAATCAGACCTGTAAATTATTTTTAGTAAGTTAAGTTTTTAATAACCATTTTAATTTGAGCTATAAATATGTCAGCATTCTTGCACATCATGGCCTTCGTGTAATATTGTTTACCGAAGTGTGTGTTTTGTTTTATTCTGAAATGCAATTAGCTAGTTCTCAAAACTGACGATAGATGGATTTTGGAAAATAGGAAAATTATGTTGAAAAACTGACATTTCACTGAAAACTACTATTTTTCTGAAAAACGTTTAGTTCCAAGCTTCAAAATGAGGGCTCATTGATTAAAATCCGTTCAGCCGTTTTCCCGTAATTTCCATTACCAGTTCAAATTATATATATACATTCTATTTAGATAAACTTTAATTAAAGCTTTCAAGCCACTGTTTTCAGCATCTGGATCCTCATAGAAGAGAAACAGGACCACGAATTTGTAGCGAATCAGTAGACGAAGTAGCAGCACCCTAGAAAGTGGAGTAGAAAATAACTTGCATTATATAACAAAGTGCTCAATTTGATGTTGCGATGTGAACGAAGTATCAGTTAGCCAGATCGAATTACAAAGCCTGCCTGCGTTCTGGAGAATTCTCGGAATCTATTCCTTTATGAAGTGGAGTTTCGTTTTAAATGCAATTTCTCAAACTTCGTTTTACGCGGAAACGCAGAGCGGCGGAGAGAAATAGACATTGTACCACACTCACGAGCTGTAATTATTGAGTGGAATAATGGAGCGTGGACCACAAAAACGGTCTGCCATGGGAAACTTACCCAGTTCATGAAAAGAGGGCAAATGGAAGTTTGAAACACCAAGTGCGGTTGATTGCTCGGTGATAAAATTAATAATATTCCTAGTCGACATAAATGTATACTTATCACTGTCTCCGAGAAACCAGTGGTATTGCTAGATGTCAGGGGTTCATAACATTTCCACAGCCATAACTCTGTTGGAAAAATATGTTTTAGAATCCTCTTTTTTCCCCAAAAAATGATTAATGAACTATTGAAGAGAAATTATATTTTACCCAAATACTAAAAAATATAAAGATATTAATAATGACAATAATAATAATGGTAGGTAATAATAAATTTTCAAGTTTGAAAAGAGAAACATTCTTATCATGGAAAGAGAATGAAAGAAAGTTTCAAACAACAAGTGCGGTGAGATTGCATGGTGATAAAATTAATAATATTCCTTACTTACTTACTGGCTTTTAAGGAACCCGGAGGTTCATTGCCGCCCTCACATAAGCCCGCCATTGGTCCCTATCATGAGCAAGATTAATCCAGTCTCCATCATCATATTCCACCTCCCTCAAATCCATTTTAATATTATCTTCCCATCTATGTCTCGGCCTTCCCAAAGGTCTTTTTCCCTCACGCCTCCCAATTAACACACTATATGCATTTCTGGATTCGCCCATGCGTGCTACATGACGAAGAATACGTGGAAGTTCTGTGGAAAGGGACTGATAATAGAGTGTCGTGTAGTGACCGGGTATACAGATTATGAAATCGTGATGCAAGTTAATCAGAGGTTTATGTATGCAAAATATGATAGAGAAGAGAAACGCAATGCAAACTGCGTCTGTCAACCAGCTGGAGCGAAGACAATTCATTGGAAGACGGTGAGATATGATCATAGAGACTGATATTACATATAAACCGAACACAGGCATTATGGACACGGTATAATTTTTGAGTCAGGTAATAACTAAGATATCTTAATAGAACGTCGCAATAGTCGAACTGTGGCAAAGGTGTATGGACTAAGATTTGTTTTAATTTAAAAGGAAATAAATTTTTTATTCCTCGAAGTGACTGCAGTATAGAATAGTAATATGCGTTACAAGAGCGGTAAGTTGAAGTTTTCATGTTCGAGGGAAAGTTTGAAAAAGCGAAACATAGTTGAGATTTTTTAATTTCCGAGAATTGAAAGAAAACATACCGCTCGTGTATCGTACATTATTTTGTGCGAAGATCGTTTATTACATACATACCTGAAAGAGGAATTTCTAATTAGTTGCAATGAAATCTCCATCTTGGTTTCTGTTCAATGACGGCAAATTTGCAAAGCAAAAATATCTATCTTCAACATTGTTGCTTTAAAATATTTTCTGTGTTTACTATACTCCAGCAGGCAGTGATATACGTCTGTCTTTTTTTCCCCCCAGTCTATAAATGCGAACTTAAAACAAACGGTAAGGTTATGTAATGATTTTTCATTTATTAACAGTGCAATTTAGGTGAAATTGCAGTGATATGTTTCCAATTTATAATTATTACTATATTGAACGTCTCTAAAAATAATATGTTAAAAGCCTAAAGCAGTAAAATCAATATGTCACTTAAGCGGTAAGAAGAGGGAAATTGTTATGTGTGTGTTTGGGTTGGGAATACTGAATGTGGAATTTTAGACTTTCCGCGGATTGGTTTTGTGCGGAAACCAAGCAAATACGCACGATCTCGCACAAAATACTTTTTCTTACTTCTTTTTATTCTTGTGACCCAGTTTAAGTGTTCATCGATATGGACACCCAGATTTTTCACACTTGCATTGGGATTTCACCTGCTTTGGTGATGGTAACAGTTGGCAACATTGAAAAGACGGCCATATTATTTTTTAGGAACTGATTTTACACGAACCTCACTATAGTTCTGTTATTTGAAGTGTTGTATCAGTGGGGACGTGTGTTCTGTCAGTGAGGTGTTTTGTGTCAGTGAAGTTTTATAGTTTATAGTGGCAGATTTTGAAGTGTTAGTGAAATCAGGATAGTGTCGGTGAAATGTGTCGTAGTTCCAGTGCAGTGAATTGACAGCGAAGTGAGTGTAGTGTTGAAAGCTACTTGTGCAGCTATGAACATGTCATATATACTCGTGGGTTTAAATTCGGACTTAAGATACAAATTAGATTTACTTTAAATGTTATTTTAAGTGATTGTGCTTCGTTTAATTTAGGATGCTTCTTGTTAATATTATTATACTATTGTTATTTTATTATTATTATTTATTATTAATTGTAATTTATTAATTGTATTATTATTAAATGTGTTTATTAATTGTGTTTATTATTAATTGTCATTATTGAGTGTAATTAATTACCATTGTTACAGGGTATTTACCCATTTGCAGTGTAAATACATACATACATACATACATACATACATACATACATACATACATACATCCACACCTGTGGAGTAACGGCCGCGAAACCAGGTGGCCCGGGTTCGAATCCTGGTTGGGGCAAGTTACCTGGTTGAGGATTTTTCCGGGATTTTCCCTCAACCCAATACGAGCAAATGCTGGACTCATTTCACCGGCATTATCACCAGCGAATAGGGATCATAAAGAATGGACACTTCGCGTCGGTACCTTTGATGTAGCCGGACTGATTTCAATGACCTTCAAGCCAGCTAGAGCGTCAGATTCTGCTTTCTCCCTAGAGTTGGCGCTGACATCACACCAGCTAGCAGTCGACACAGCGGAAATATAACACATATAATTAATACATATAGGTACATTATGTACTCAAATAAAATAAATTGAATCCATAAAATAATAAATCCTTCATTAACTGTAATGTCTAGACTCTAGAGTTCCTTTATAATGAGAGTTGAGACGTTGAACCCAACAACAATTAAAATATGTAATGATTTGATAGCGCTGAAAATGGAAAAACAAAACTCTTATGAGAAGTAAAACCATATACCTATATTATATTATATACAAATATTAAACGAATTCGATACTTAATTTTATAATGTATTATATTATTTTACAATATAATTTATGATATCTGAAATATAAAATATTATTATTACAACTAGTTTGTCACTGAGAAATAAGGAAAAGCTGTTAACTTGAATTTATTTGAAGCAAAGCGTTACTGGATTATGCAATAAGGTAGGCGATGTTTGGATCCTGTGCCTTAATTCTATTCTCAATTGTTATCTTAGCGTATGCTCGATTACACTACCTCTAGCGCTTGAAAGTGGAACTAGCCGCTGGCGCACATAGAAACAAAACACAGGAAAACGCTCAGTGTCCATTCTTTATAATCCCTATTCGCTGTTATCACCTTCATATCATTCAGACGCTAAATAATCTAGATGTTGATACAGCGTCGTAAAATAAATAAATAAATAAAAATAAATAAATAAATAAATAAATAAATAAATAAATATATACATACATAGTGTTGCTGATAACATGGAAGCCTTCTGCGAAGTCTCCAAATCGATTCCTTGGAGTATCTCAACACTTCCTCTCATACCTCGTGCAAAGAGAGAGTTAAAGCGAAGACATTTAGAAAATGATCTTTGATATCACATCTAGTGCCATGTGTTGCCACACAATTGGCGCGTTTTCTCCCGGAATCTGTAATTAAAAGAGATTGAGTGGTCTGTTGGAAGCGGAAGTTCGTTGACCACAACACTCCGACCATGGACTGTGAGAGAGGGAGGATTTAGGCAATTAGTAAAGTTTTGTGGGGTGGATGTGGCCAATGGCACGTTAAACCTTACAAGCTATTAGCGTCGAAATATAGCCCCTGAAGTTCCTTTGGAATATCCCTGCACTGTCCACTTTAATAGTCTAATTCAAGTTCAAGTGCGAACCGCTCGTTATCCTTGTAGCGCCACAACTAACCCCGTCAGGCAGGCATTGTAACCACTTTTTGTTTAAACGCACGAAAAGTGAACGTCAGTCGGTTCACTCATCCAGAGATTATCATACCCTGCATTAGATTCGAGAGTCGTAGTTCGAACCTGGTGAAGAGTTTGGAGTTCTAAAAGAGAAAATATCTGGTCCATATTCTTCCAAGTAATTGACGTTCGCTTAGGCCGTGTCCAAAAGCTACATTTATAGCTGAAGTGAACTAGAAAGCTGACTAAATAGTCGGGTGTGACGTCAGCAGTAATGGTCCAAAGCTACAAAGTGCATAGCAAGTAAACGAAAATAGTATTTGATCAATATAGGAACTGCACCCAACACCGTCTCAATTTTTCCCTTTATATCCACACATCTCAAGTAGGGAAAAACTGAAACGGTGTCGGGTGCAGTTCCTGGGTAGCTCCGTCGGTAGAGCGTTGGCGTGCTCAGCCAAAGGTCCCGGGATCGATACTCTGTCCCGGAACAATTTCTCTCTTCAAATTATTCATGTCAAAAAGACTTTTTCGTCTTTAGAATATTATCTTTCTTCAATACTTTAATAGAATATGATTTTTATTTTTAATATATAAATTTTCCTTTATTATTTTAATAATTCTTTTGGTTCATATTGTCTTATTTAACAGTAAATTGTAATTGTTTAACTCTTGGAATTACATGTAACTATATATATATATATATATATATATATATATATATATATATATATATATATATTTACCTATACATTTTGCTCTTTTTTATAATTATCATTTTATTTATTATTATTATTATTATTGTTAATATTAGGCCTATTGTTGTTGTTATTATTACTATTATTATAATGCATTGTTTTCTGTATTGCTGTTATTTATAATATTTGCTATGTATTTTTATGCTGGTTAAGTGGAAGAGTAGACCTATGGCCTTAACTCTACCAGTAAAAGTAAATCAATTGAATAAATAAATGAATAAATAAATAAATAAATAAATAAGTAAGTAGGCAAATAATTAAGTAAATAAATAAATAAATAAATAAATAAATAAATAAATAAGTAAATAAATAAGTAAATAAGTAAATAGGTAAATAAGTAAATAAATAAATAAATAAATGAATAAATAAATAAATAAATAAATAAATAAATAAATAAATAAATAAATAAATAAATAAATAAATAATTTAAAATGTACAAAAAGTCATCGTAGGATCAGGCTTTGTCACTGTACTGCATTGTGAACAATCGCGACATCTAGTTTTGAACTATGAATAGAACGTCAACTGCAGCACAAGCAAGATTCAAGTGTTTCCTGATAGTACCTGTGCCACGCGTCAAACATAACCGCACGTCAATATATGTAGTCTATGAAGCACTAACTTTATCTCCGTACGGACTGAGCCAGAATACAGTCCCTATTAATAATCTTCTCTATCAACTACATGTTCAAAGCCTCTTAAACGAAAGTAAATTACTCGATAACATATAGGATTTTTCGTATATTGATTTCTCATCTTAAAAGTAGAATATTCACTTATGAAAGCGAGTTTAGGTGTAGGTTCTCGGAGAATTAACTCAAACTTTATACACATGTCTCAATATCTGATGCATTCCTCGTTCCTTACCTCGCAATAAGTTTCAGTGCTGACTTCCTTGTGCTGCAGGTCACCTGCTCCCTGGTGGCCGCTGTCCTGCACTACTTGTTCCTGGCCGCCTTCTGTTGGATGACTGTGGAGGGCCACCACCTGTACCGGATGGTGGTGCGTGTGTTCGACACCGGCCGCGATTTTCGACGCTGGTACCAGCTCGTAGGCTACGGAGTGCCAGCTTTCATCGTCTCAGTGACGAAAATCGTCGCGCTGTTCAGGGACGAGAAGGCCTATGGAAGAGACGAACTGTAAGTACATATCTACACTCAGGTCCACACCTATGGAATAACGGTCAGAGCGTCTGGCCGCTAAAGCAGTGGCCCGGGTTCGAATCCCGTTCGGGGCAAGTTACCTGATTGAGGTTTTATCCGGGGTTTTCCCTTAACCCGATACGAGCAAATGCTGGGTAACTTTCGGTGCTGGACCCCGGACTCATTTCACCGGCATTATCATCTTCATATCATTCAGACGCTAAATAACCTAGATGTTGATACAGCTCGCAAAATAACCCAATAAAATAAAAATCTACACTCAGTATTTGCACATTATTTATATACAGAGTTTTCGGAAAATGCTTCCCAAGAACAGCACTGGAGAAGAAAGGAGATGTAACACAGATTAATTTTCTTGTCTATTCTGGCGTGTATGGCGACGTCCTACGTAGTCTATCGCAGCGACTCTGGAAACTAACGCAGGACGAGATGCATGTCGCGGTACTCTGCAGACTGTACTGAATCACGATGCTAATGTATTTCAATGTCATGCATTCACAGTCGCAAAAATCCTTTAATATCACTTCTTGAAGAATGTTTTACCTGCCTGTTAACTATTGGCGTGTGTATATTTTGACATACAACTACGTTTTTCTTCTTACTTACGGGTTAACTTGCAAATTCACCGTCATATAAAAATGTCATCTCCCTTGTCCTCTTGTATTACCCTTGTTCTCCATATATTCCCCTCGTTTTCCTTAAATTTTCCTTGTTCTCTTAGCCTTCCCCTTATTCTTCTTACATTTCCCTTATTCCCTTTGTCTTCCCCTAGTTACTCTTGCCTTCCCCTTGCTATCCCTGTTTTCCCATTGTTCTCATAATATATTCCCCGTTATTCTCTTTGTGTTCCCCATGTTTTCCTTCTCTTCCTCCTGTTCTCCTTGTATTCGTTATGATCCCTTGTTCTCTTTGCCTTCCTCTTGTTCTTCTCTTCCATTTGCTTTCATATATTTCCCTTCCTTTCGTTGTGTTCCCCCTGTCCTCCTTGTATTTCCCTTGTTCTCCTAGTATTCTCCTTGTTATCGTGTATTTTATTCTTTCTTATATATTTCCCTTGTTCTCCTTGTATTCTCCTGGTTGTCGTGTATTTCCTTTCTTCTTTTTTTAAGTTGGTTATTTAACGACGCTGTATCAACTACTAGGTTATTTAACGTCGATTACATTGGTGATAGTGAGATGGTATTTGGCGAGATGAGGCCGAGGATTCGCCATAGATTACCTGGCAGTCACCTTACGGTTGGGGAAAACCTCGGAAAAAATTCAACCAGGTAATCAGCCCAAGCGGGGATCGAACCCGCGCCCGAACGCAACTTCAGACCGGCAGGTAAGCGCTTTAACCGAATGAGCCACGCCCGTGGCTCCTTTCTGCTCATATAGGCCCATTGTCCTTGCTCTCCTTGACTTCCCCTTGTTCTTCTTGTATTTGCCTCGTTCTCATGTATTGCCTTTGTTCTCATACATTCCCCTTTTCTCAATGTGTCCGTTTCTTTTGGTAGGTTATTTTACGACGCTTTATCAACATCTTAGGTTATTTAGCGTCTGAATGAGATGAAGGTGATAATGCCGGTTAAGTGTGCCGGGGTCCAGCAGTGGTGGTGGTAGTAGCAGTAGTAGTAGTGGCCTAGTAGTAGTAGTAGTAGTAGCACTAGTAGTAGTAGCAGTAGTAGTAGTGGCCTAGTAGTAGTAGTAGTAGTAGCACTAGTAGTAGTAGCAGTAGTAGTATTGTTGTAGTAATAGTAGCAATAGTAGTAGTAATAATAGTAGTAGTAGTAGCAGTAGTAGTAGCAGTAGTAGTATTAGTTGTAGTAATAGTAGCAATAGTAGTAATGGTGGTGGTGGTAGTAGCAGTAGTAGGAATAGTAGTAGTAGTAGTAGTAGTAGCAGTAGTAGTATTAGTTGTAGTAGTAGTACCAATAGTAGTAATGGTGGTGGTGGTAGTAGCAGCAGTAGGAATAGTAGTAGTAGTAGTAGTAGTAGTAGTAGTAGCAGTAGTAGTATTGTTGTAATAATAGTAGCAATAGTAGTAGTAATAGTAGTAGTAGTAGTAGTAGCAGTAGTAGTATTAGTTGTAGTAATAGTAGCAGTAGTAGTATTGTTGTAGTAATAGTAGCAATAGTAGTAGTAATAGTAGTAGTAGTAGTAGTAGTAGCAGTAGTAGTATTAGTTGTAGTAATAGTAGCAGTAGTAGTATTAGTTGTAGTAATAGTAGCAATAGTAGTAATGGTGGTGGTGGTAGTAGCAGCAGTAGGAATAGTAGTAGTAGTAGTAGTAGTAGTAGTAGCAGTAATAGTAGTGGCCTAGTAGTAGTAGTAGCAGTAGTAGTAGGAATAGTAGTAGTAGCAGTAATAGTAGTAGTAGTAGTAGTAGCAGTAGTAGTAGCAGCAATAGTAGTGGCCTAGTAGTAGTAGTAGCAGTAGTAGTAGGAATAGTAGTAGTAGCAGGAATAGTAGTAGTAGTAGTAGTAGTAGCAGTAGTAGTAGCAGTAATAGTAGTGGCCTAGTAGTAGTAGTAGCAGTAGTAGTAGGAATAGTAGTAGTAGCAGTAATAGTAGCAGTAGTAGTAGCAGTAATAGTAGTGGCCTAGTAGTAGTAGTAGCAGTAGTAGTAGGAATAGTAGTAGTAGCAGTAATAGTAGTAGTAGTAGTAGTAGCAGTAGTAGTAGCAGTAATAGTAGTGGCCTAGTAGTAGTAGTAGCAGTAGTAGTAGCAATAGTAGTAGTAATGGTGGTGGTGGTAGTAATAGTAATAATAGCAGCAGCACTAGTGGTAGTAGCAGTAGTAGTAGTAGAAATAATATTGTTAGTAGCAGCTGTAGTAGGAATAGTAACGGTGGTGGTGGTAGTAGTAATAGTAGTAGACTAGTAATAGTAACAGTAGTACTAGTGGCGGTAGTAGAAGTAGCAGTATTAGTGTTAGGAGTATTAGCATTGGGTAGAAATATTTTTTTAAAATTTTATTTGGTTATTTTACGACGCTGTATCAACATCTAGGTTATTTAGCGTCTGAATGAAATAAAGGTGATAATGCCGGTGAAGTGCGTTGGGGTCCAGTACGAAAGTTACACAGCATTTCCTCATATTGGGTTGAGGGAAAACCCCTGAAAAAACCTGAACCAGGTAACTTGCCCCCACCGGGAATCGATCCTGGGCCACCTGGTTTCGCAGCCAGACGCGCTAACCGTTACTCCACAGGTGTGGACATGTCCGTTCTTACAATGTTACCAGATTTCTGCACTGTTTACAGTATGTACTAACTTTTGTACGGGGTGTTTTGTGCTGAAACGACAGAGCCATTTTCTTGCAGTGCCTTCTCCGATGGCATTCTTGCCGTACACAGCACAAATATTTCTAGTCGCCTCCGCTGCCTTTCCTCCTCTATTAAACTCAAACAGAAAATATGCCGGAAGCGTTTTTTTTTTCCAGTTGACACTCCATCTTCTTTAATCCATAAATAGCACAAACTTTCTTGAAATCGAGAAAATTCAAGGCGTATTTACAAGCGTAATACTCCAAGTAATAAATGACAAATGACAAACGATAAACAATCTCCTAACAACGCAGTGTTGTCATGACAAACACGCTACAAACTTATGCATCAATCTAATGAATTTAAACTTCCTTTCTGAGACTTAAACTCAGAAACTAAAAGCGTTATGATTTGAATCACACATAATAGTAATATGCGTTACAAGAGCGGTATGTTGACGTTCTCATGTTCGAGGAAAAGTTTGAAAAAGCGAAACGTAGTTGAGCTTTTTTAATTTCCGAGAACATGAAAACAAACATACCGCTCGTGTATCGTACATTATTTTGTGCGAATATCGTTTATTACATACCTGAAAGAGGAATTTCTAATTAGTTGCAATGAAATCTCCATCTTGGTTTCTGTTCAATGACGGCAACTTTGGAAAACAAATATATCTATCTTCAACATTGTTCCTATAAAATGTTTTCTGTGTTTACTATACTGCAGCAGGCCGTGATATACATCTGTCTTTTTTTTTCCCCAGTCTATGATGAGTCTGGAATCTTGTTGATTTTTTCACGGTTTCCTTAATGTTACTTGCATTACAAATGCAGTAACTTTTGTGGTGTTGTAGAGTTTACTTAATTTTTGCAAATATTTAAAAACAATAATTAACAGTGAAATTTAGGTGAAATTGCAGTGGT
Organism: Periplaneta americana; assembly: GCF_040183065.1. Taxonomy (NCBI): domain Eukaryota; kingdom Metazoa; phylum Arthropoda; class Insecta; order Blattodea; family Blattidae; genus Periplaneta; species Periplaneta americana. The sequence continues at coordinate 163,841,457 of NC_091125.1, forward strand.
GAGTTTCCAATTTATAATTATTACTATGTTAAACGTCTCTAAAAATAATATGTTAAAAGCCTAAAGCAGTAAAATGAATATGACGCTTAAGCGGTAAGAAGAGGGAAATTGTTATGTGTGTTAGGTTGGGAATACTGAATGTAGTATTTCACACTTACCGCGTATTGGTTTTGTGCGGAAAGCAAGCAAATACGCACGATCTCGCACAAAAAATATCATCATCATCATCATCATCTTCATCCTTCACGAATTAGGCCTCTGTAGACCTGTTTCGGCCCCATCTAGCAGTCTTCTTAAAGGTCTTCCTGGTCGACGATGTCCTCTAGGTTTATACTGCATCATAATTTTTGGGATTCTTGAATTTTACATTCTTCTTACATGATCTAGCCAATTGAATTTGTATCTGCTGATTTTTTCTTCTACTGACTCTACTTCTAATTGTTCTAAAATTTCTTCATTCCTTTTTCAGTCTAAAAGAGTATATCCTGCTGTCCTCCTGAAAAATTTCATTTCCGTTGCTTTGATTCTGTTCATGTCTTTTTTCTTTAATGTCCAAATCTCGCTTCCGTATAAAAGGGAGGGTAATGCTAGTGTATTATATATTTTTATTCTTGTAGATTTTTGTACTAATTTAGCTTTTAATGTATTGTTTATTATTCCTAGAATTTGTGTAAATTTGGTAATTTTCTTGTTCACATCTTTTTCATTTTGATAAGATATTTCACAACCCAGATAAGTGAAATTTTGCACTTGTTCGAGGCATTGGTTATTGTGTATTATCTTACTTCTGACTGGGTCTTGTCCTAAAAATGCCATTACTTTTGATCTTTGTGCTGAAATTTCCATCCCAAAATCTTTTAATATTTTATTTAATGTATACAATCCTCTTTGTAAATTATCCTCTGAATTCGAAATTATGACTTGATCATCGGCATAGAGTAAGGTATTTAATGTTAGAGCACTGGTTATTTTGATTCCTGATGTGTAGATTTGGTTCAATTTTAAAATAATTTCATTTATATAAATATTAAATAAAGTTGGTGATAGTGGACAACCTTGTCGAACTCCATGATTAACTAATTTTCTTTCGGATATACAGTTATTTATTTTGACATTTATTTTGCTTATTTATTAACCTATTCTCCGTAATACTGAACACACATAACATAAAGATAATTCTTCTCCAAACACGCTTTCAGTCTTGAGACAGGACCGAACTTTTGTTCTAGTCTGTACGCTGACCCCGTCGTACCGCAACGGGAACTTTTTATACGTTGAAATCCTTTTAGGACGTGAATGGATGCATGTTGAGGGAGGATGGGAACCACTTGTCCACTCTGCTGAACGACATCCAGTAAAGGCAATTCCCCCCACCACGATTTGAAACAATGACTGCAGCTTCTATCTTGCAAGAATGGACCTCGGAGAATAATAATTAGTTGTGCGTGCTGGTTGGCCGCTACGTGCTGCAGCGCTTCCTCGGAGATTTCCCACATCTGCTTGTTTATGACACGGCCGCCTCAATCAGGAGGTCGGGGTGCGATGTGACGTCGGGACACAAAGATCGGAACAAACGTTTTAATAAAGTACTCTTAAATTATAGTACATTATACAACGAGCCTATAATGGTAGTAATTAAGACGCGAGTATGTTTATGAAAAGAGTGCAAGCGAGTTTCATACTTTTCATACGAGCGTCTTAATTACCATTATGGGCAAGTTTCATACGACTTTTTAAGATCGACCATATTTCTAACTTGAAATTATTCAGAAGTATTCATGTTATTCTTATCTAACTGGGGAGCGGAACTGACCTTGTGCAATATCTCGTAAATTGTGAGATGTGCGCAGACGCAAAAGTATTGATTTTTTTTTCGAGGAACAAATGTCATTGACTTGATATAATCTAGAGAGTAAAATGAACATTAATCTTGATATAACCTTGAAATTGATTTAGACACTGAAAAACGAGATGACAAATTGTTTTTATTTGAATATTATTTACAATTAAAGCTAATTATTATAGTAACAGAACATAACCTTCTGCGACAGTATTGGATTTCCAGCCTGCGTGACATTTCTCTAGTTGTCTTTCGATTGCATATCCGAGAATAATCGATACTTGCACTTTCATATTGCTACAATGGTGTTTTCTGATTGGTGGAACACCTGAACTTTAATGAATAGGTGTACTTTAATGAGGTCAATTAAAGGGCTGCTACCAGGTGTATAATTACTACATTTCGGCATGGTCGAGCATAAAATAAATTATGTCCTTACGCAAAAATATGTATATCTAATTCACATGTTAACGAAACGAAACCATATTTTATTAGACAAATGAAGGGGTGAGAATGATATAGTCCTAAGCCACAAAGACAAAATTTTACAGGAGAGCATGTTGAAGGTTTAGAGTCCAATGCTACAGAATGAGTCGGCCAGGGCTAGACCGGGATCAGAGGTCTACTTGCTATCGAAGTAAGAAATAGGGGAGAGTCGGGTAGTATCGGACATCGGGTAGTATCGAACAGCGAGTTTCTTTCATCTACCACCATATGGTAGTACCTGAATGACATGGTTACGTTTCTCTATGCGACATCACAGAAACGTAACCATGTCAATCAGGTACTATCATCGTGTGGTACATGAAAGAAACTCACTGTCTGATATTACCCGATGTCCGATACTACCCGACTCTCCCCCACTCGTAATAATTATACCACCAACAAAACCAATGCTTAAGAATAAACCACAGCCTGACTTTCACAAATCAAGTTTGTTTCAATAATGAATAAGTTTGAATTTATGTCTCTTTGCATCGAGTCTGATGTGCTTCGTCAGATCGACTTGATGGCATCATCAGTGAAGAAAGTGCGAAGAAAATCTTTATATGTAATTCACAAGTAAGAAGCATGTATTTTGATTCCAGTAATTTATTGTTTTCTGAATTGAGGGGGTCAGAAGCAAAGAGGTACAACGGTACAAGCGACATTTCTAAGAACATGAGTTAAGTGCATTCAGAGCAGGCTAAAACATCTCAAATTTTAGTGGCATATGAATATATCTTTTGTGCGAGATCGTGCGTATTTGCTTGGTTTCCGCACAAAACCAATCCGCGGAAAGTCTAAAATTCCACATTCAGTATTCCCAACCTAACACACATAACAATTTCCCTCTTCTTACAACCTTAAATGACATATTGATTTTACTGCTTTAGGCTTGTAACATATTATTTTTAGAGACTTTCAATATAGTAATAATTATAAATTGGAAACTTACCACTGCAATTTCACCTAAATTGCACTGTTAATTATTGTTTTTAAATATTTGCAAAAATTAAGTAAGCTCTACAACTCCACTAAAGTTACTGCATTCGTGATGCAAGTAACATTAAGGAAGCCGTGAAAAAATCAACAAGATTCCATAGACTGGGGGGAAAAAAAGACAGACGTATATCACGGCCTGGTGGAATATAGTAAACACAGAAAACATTTTAAAGCAACAATGTTGAAGATAGATATTTTTGTTTTGCAAATTTGCCGTCATTGAACAGAAACCAAGATGGAGATTTCATTGCAACTAATTAGAAATTCCTCTTTCAGGTATGTAATAAACGATCTTCGCACAAAATAATGTACGATACACGATCGGTATGTTTTCTTTCAATTCTCGGAAATTAAAAAAGCTCAACTACGTTTCGCTTTTTCAAACTTTTCCTCGAACATGAAAACTTCAACATACCGCTCTTGTAACGCATATTACTATTAACCACATCACACAGTAAAAAAAAAAAAATTGACGGAATTTACAAAAGCGTAAATACTTTCAACCATGTTTTCTAAAAAAATATATAATGAAACGACAGGCCACCGAAGTTGATATTGAGAAGAAGTCTATATATGAACCTTGTCTGTCTTATCTTTCTTAAAAGTACAACGTCCCTCTTAAACAATGGTCTGTCATTGGTTTGCTGTTTGGCATTATTACAAAATTCACATGGAATTATCTTAAGGAACTTCACATCCCTTTTGATTATGTAATGCCTATCCTTATAAATATTATCAAGGTTTCTCTTCAAATATTACATAATCATCTCTATTTCAATTAATCCACTTAACATCTTTTTTCTTAATGTATCACATCACATTATTGTACATGTTTATTGTATTCAGGACCCTTGTGATCACTCAAATTCTTTGAGCTGATGTCTATAATTTAGAAAAATATTTAAGTGAACTTACACCCTTTTGCTTCTGACCTCCACAATTGTAACATTTCAATTAAAACTAATTTAAATTAAACATGACCTGCATAATAGCTTCTCATAAAATGTTTGTGGGGGGCGGTAAATTTTAACACTGCCTATGGGCAGCACTATATTTACATCCAGCCCTGATAGCAGAGTGAATTGGACAGTCAGAAGAAATAAAGAACGAAAGAAGCAGAATGAAATAGCTCTTGACTGATAACAAACTGGCCTTTGATGTTTTGTAGGAAGCTATGAACCTAATGAACACAATTTAATTAACTGAAATGTACTCTGAAGTGATTGTTGGTCATTTCGTCAAGAGCACTTTTCCTGGGTTGCCTGCGATTGTTTGTTAGTGTTGACTAACGACTTAGTGCAAGAGTTAATTTTCAGAACTCAAGTAGCAAACGATAACACGATGATTGTTCTCGCTATTTGTTTACTCAGCAAGTTCTCCAAGTCAGTTCATCACAATGTAAACCACATTATTCAAGCAACTAGTAGAATCAACACACGGAACTATCGGCAAATTAATTGGCCATTACGCTGTCGAGAGCCTCTGGCTCCCTGTGTACTAGCACACAATAATATATACCGAGTGATTCAAAAGGGCTACGAGATCAAATATAATGTTATTTGGAATAAAGAATGTAAGTAAGCAAATCTATTATTCAGAAGAGTTTCCGAAATAATTACAGTAGAAATATTCTAACTGACGATGTCAATAATTGAAGAGCTTTCTCTCAAAACAAGTGAAGTCCATTTTCAATAATTTGACAGGAAGGATAAAAAAATTGTGGATGTTCTTTCCATTTAGGCTGGATGATGTTTGCAGCATAGTTAAAACAGTAAATCCTTGGTTGCACTCGCTTTCTCTCTTATATCGAATTAGTCCACACCTGTGGATAACGGTCAGCGCGTCTGGCTACGAAACCAGGTGGCTCGGGTTCGAATCCCGGTGGGTCAAATTACCTGGTTGAGATTTTTTCCGGGGTTTTCCCCTCAATCCAATACGAGCAAATGCTGGGTAACTTTCGGTGCTGGACCACGGACTCATTTCATCGGCATTGTCACCTTCATTTCATTCAGACGCTAAATAACCTAGATGTTGATACAGCGTCGTAAAATAACCCAATAAAATAAAAATAAATATATCGAATTATACACACTTCATCCCCCTCTTATTTATTCGCACGTTTTAAAACTCACTCTCGCTATTATAATATAAATACTCATTCACAACGGGGATAACACGCTTGAAATACCACTCCACACATCATCTCTGTATTCCTCAGCTTTCACTGTTGCTAGCTCTCGTCACTGAAGTCCAGGGCTACCGAAACTTTAAATCTTTCAAAATCCAAGTTAGAAAATTATCTTATGACGAGTTTATTATAAGTCTATTAATTTGTCCTACAGAATAATATCTGTAATACTGACAATTAATATTTAATGAGAAAAATTCGCTCCGGCGCCGGGGATCGAACCCGGGTCCTTGGTTCTACGTACCAAGCGCTCTGACCACTGGGCTACGCCGAATTCAATCCACAGCACCGGACCGAATCCTCCTCCTTCAATGTTTCCCTTTGTGGCCTGACTCCAAGTTAGGCATATATGTTGACGTATATGTCCAATGTCAACTGCCATTATACTAGGAGCGCACTCAGCTGAGTGACTTGTTTGGCCGGGATTCCGCAGTTACGTTCACACTGACATGTACAAATATATGCACTGCAGCTGAGTGTGCTCTTAGTGTAATGACAGTTGACATTGGACATACACGTCAACATATATGCCTAACTTGGAGTCAGGCCAGAAAGGGAAACATTGAAGGAGGAGGGTTCGGTCCGGTACTGTGGATTGAATTCGGCATAGCTCAGTGGTCAGAGCGCTTGGTACGTAGAACCAAGGACCCGGGTTCGATCCCCGGCGCCGGAGCGAATTTTTCTCCTTAAATATTAATTATGACTAAACTAACTTACTGTTATAACAAGTGTTGTATTGCATGTTTCTACGTATTCACTACATTTTTTTTATATTCTAGTGATATTTAACTTAATTTATCCTTTCGTTTCATCATATTTCCCGATAATGGTATATCTATAATGTGATAACTTGAGTTTTTTTAATCATAGTTTTCCTCACTGTGTGTACCTATAAATATTGATACTGAGGGATTTGCCAATGGAGCTAAATAACACCTGTGAGCAGTACGGGATGAAGATAAATGCAAACAAGACGAAGACCATGGTTATTGGAAAAAATAAAGAAGGTACCAGTAAACTTGCGAATTCTAAATGAGGTAGTAGAACAAGTGAACAGCTTCAAATACTTGGGGTGTACTATAAGCAGAAACATGAGCTGCTGCCAGGAAGTCAAAGGAGGGTAGCAATGGCCAAGGAAGCTTTTAATAGAAAAAGGAGCATCTTCTGCGGACCTCTGGAGAAAGAACTAAGGCAGAGACTAGTGAAGTGCTTTGTATGGAGTGTGGCATTGTATGGGGCAGAAACATGGACATTACGACGACGTGAAGAGAAGCAAATAGAAGAATTTGAAATGTGGATATGGAGAAGAATGGAGCGTGTGAAGTTGACAGACAGAATAAGAAATGAAGCTGTGTTGGAAAGAATGGGCGAAGAAAGAATAATACTGAAACTGATGAGGAAGAGGAAAAAGAATTGGTTGGGTCACTGGCTGAGAAGAAACTGTCTACTAAAGGATGCAGTGAAAGGAATGGTGAACGGGAGAAGAGTTCGGCGCAGAAGAAGATATCGGATGATTAAATTTAATTTTTGGTTATTTTACGACGCTGTATCAACATTTAGGTTATTTAGCGTCTGAATGAAATGAAGGTGATAATGCCGGTGAAATGAGTCCGGAGTACAATACCGAAAGTTACCCAGCATTTGCTCGTATTGGGTTGAGGGAAAACCCCGGAAAAACCTCAACCAGGTAACTTGCCCCGACCGAGATTCGAACCCGGGCCACCTAGTTTCGTGGCCAGACGCGCTGACCGTTACTACACAGGTGTGGACATGTCGGATGATAGACGACATTAAGACATATGGATTATATACGAAGACAAAGTGAAAGGCAGAAAAAAGGAAAGATTAGAGAAAGCTGGGTTTGCAGTGAAAGACCTGCCTTTGGTGAGAACACGATGAATGAATAAATGAAAGGTATAACTCCCGTCTTAACTCCTAGAAGAAACAATACACCCTTGTGGGTACCTAAATGCACAAAGTTTGTTCCAATGCTACCTGTAACCCAATTATGGGCTATTTCTATAGGCTCCCATCCATCTTATTGTGTGAAAGGGAAAGAAACGATTATGATATTAGGTATTAGAATCTGGAACTCCATTTTAAAACTTCACGTCCCCTATTTTTTTGACCATGTGACAAAATGTGTAGACTTTCAGAGAAGGAAGTGTGTTGTAAATAATGCCCGTAATGTAGCTGTATTTTACTCTACTGTAAATCTTTTCCGGGGAAAGAAATATACACAACTCCAGTTACTGCGTCGTGACTGAGGAATGAAACATCACTGTTAAATGGTATAAAATATCTCCTTTGATGTTCCTCGTGCATTATTTTACTTTTCACGTGTGTCGCTTTGCTGCTCTTTATATCCCTGGCTTTCTATCCGTAAATGAAACATTCCCTCAGGCTTCAGAGTTGCATATTGCATTGTATGCTTGCATGGACAAGCGCAGTGACCCATATCCTATAATTATGTTTCAAACAAAAACACATACATGAGTTGTCACTAAGTAGCCACTTTTTATTAATTAAAATTTCATACCTTGCATGTCAATCCCTATTACACTTTTCGTAGAAGCATTCACTGTTTGGAGAGTGTATTTACAAAGAGACATAGTGGCAGACCATGCAAGGAATATTTGCACTGGTCTGAAGAGACTTCACACTGTTTTGTTAATTAAAGATTTATGTAAGAGCCACTAAGTTGGACTGAAAATTCTAGTTTGAGACCCTAAGAGGCCACTTGGCCTAATACTTGTTAGGAAGACGACGATGTAAGAGCCACTAAGTATCTGACTAAAATTTAAAAAAGAGAGATAAAATAACATAAACAAAACTCAAAGCAATTTTCAATAAATAATGGAGTGTATTAGAGGTAGAAACAACAATACAAATGCTGTGAAGAAAATTCATATATGATATGATATATAATAATAATAATAATAATAATAATAATAATAATCTGAAAGTTATAATTTATAAAACAGTTATATTACCGGTTCTTCTGTATGGTTGTGAAACTTGGACTCTCACTCTGAGAGAGGAACATAGGTTCAGGGTGTTTGAGAATAAGGTGCTAAGGAAAATATTTGGGGCTAAGCGGGATGAAGTTACAGGAGAATGGAGAAAGTTACACAACACAGAACTGCACGCATTGTATTCTTCACCTGACATAATTAGGAACATTAAATCCAGACGTTTGAGATGGGCAGGGCATGTAGCACGTATGGGCGAATCCAGAAATGCATATAGAGTGTTAGTTGGGAGACCGGAGGGAAAAAGACCTTTAGGGAGGCCGAGACGTAGACGGGAGGATAATATTAAAATGGATTTGAGGAAGGTGGGATATGATGATAGAGACTGGATTAATCTTGCACAGGATAGGGACCGCTGGCGGGCTTATGTGAGGGCGGCAATGAACCTTCGGGTTCCTTAAAAGCCATTTGTAAGTAAGTAAGTAAGTAATAATAATAATAATAACAATGGCTTTATTTAACCTGGCAGAGTTAAGGGCGTAAGGCCTTCTCTTACACTCAACCAGGATCAAAACTTGCTTACATAGCTGAACATAAAACTGGATCGGAATTAAGTAATTACATACTGATACAATTTAGGTACATAATGAGATCAAAAGAGGTAGTTACATAAAAATTTATCTCATAAAATAAAAATAAACATAGTGGAATACATATTAATGTTGTTAGAATCAAATACGAATCACATAAAAACAGAAGCCGATAATTCATAAAAAATGTACACAGTAGAAATAAAAATAAACATATTGGAATACATATTAGTATTAGGTTACAATTAAGTAGGACTTACATAATTAAACCAGAAACCGACAATTGAATAAAATGTACACAAAAATAGATTAATAATAAAAAAAGCACAGTGGGATACATATTGGCGTTAAGTGATAAATGAACACGATTTACATGATTACACAGCAAAAAAAAAAAAAAAAAAAAAAAATACAGTGTAACACATTCCATTAAATATTTGCAACGCGTTAGGTCTGGCATCTCATCATAAGATATTTTTCTAATTTACATTTAAAGGAAATTAAAGTTCTGCAGCCCTTGACTTCAGGCGGCACAGAATTCCAGTGACGAGAAGTAGCAACAGTGAAAGATGAAGAATAAAGAGATGATGTGTGCAGTGGTATTTCTAGCGTGTTATCATATTGTGACCGAGTACTTAAGTTATGATACCGAGAAAGACTGTGGAATCGGACAGATAAGTAAGAGGGAGTAGAGATGTGCAAAATTCGGTATAAGAGAGAAAGGGAATGTAACTTTCTTCTCTCATTTAACCTGAGCCACAATAATTTATCGAAAGGAGGCGAAATGTGATCGTAGTAGCGGACATTACAAATGAAGCGAACACACGCATTATGAACACGTTGCAGTTTCTGGGATAAATCCACCCTGAGATCACTGAATAAAGCGTCACAATAATCGAAATGAGGCATAATAAGAATCTGCTTTAATTTAGCTGGATAGTAGTACAATCTTTTTAATGAGTGAAGAGTGGAAAATACTTTCTTGCATGTGTGTTTGATATGCGTGTCCCAGGTAAGGTTAGATTCAAAATGAACTCCCAGGTTTTTTACAGTTGAAGTGAATGGAATGATCGCTTTATTCAGAGTCACAGGAGGAAGGTTCAGCTTATTAATATATGATATGATATGATATGATATATGATATACGATATGATATGATATGATATGATATGATATATGATATGATATATGATATGATATGATGTGATATGATATGATATATGATATGATATGATATGATATGATATATGATATGATATGATGTGATATATGATATCATATATGATATGATGTGATATGATATATGATATGATATGATATATGATATGATATATGATATGATATGATGTGATATGATATGATATGATATGATATATGATATGATATATGATATGATATGATATATGATATGATATGATATGATGTGATATGATATGATATGATATATGATATGATATATGATATGATATGATATATGATATGATGTGATATGATATGATATATGATATGATATATGATATGACATGATATGATATGATGTGATATGATAAGTTATGATATATGATATGATATGATATATGATATGATATATGATATGATATGATGTGATATGATATATGATATATGATATATGATATGATATGATATATGATATGATATATGATATGATATGATGTGATATGATATGATATGATATATGATATGATATGACGTGATATGATATGATATGATGTGATATGATATGATATATGATATGATATGATGTGATATGATATGATATATGATATGATGTGATATGATATGATATGATATATGATATGATATATGATATGATATGATATATGATATGATATGATATATGATATGATATGATATGATATGATAAGATATATGATATGATATGATGTGATATGATATGATATGATATGATATATGATATGATGTGATATGATATGATATGATATGATATATGATATGATATGATGTGATATATGATATGATATGATGTGATATATGATATGATATGATATATGATACGATATGATATGATAAATGATATGATATATGATATATGATATGATATATGATGTGATATGATATATGATATGATGTGATATGATATATGATATGATATGATATATGATATGATATGATATATGATATGACATGATATGATATATGATATGATATGATATATGATATGATGTGATATGATATGATATATGATATGATATGATATATGATATGATATGATATGATATATGACATGATATGATATATGATATGATATGATGTGATATGATATGATATATGACATGATATGATATATGATATGATATAATGTGATATGATATGATATGATATATGATATGATATATATGATATGATATATGATATGACATGATATGATATAGGATATGATATGATATATGATATGATATGATATGACATGATATGATATATGATATGATATATGATATGATATGATGTGATATGATATGATATATGATATGATATGATATATGATATGATATGATATATGATATGATATATGATGTGATATGATACGATATGATATGATATGATATGATATGATATGATATGATATGATATGATATATGATATGATATATTATATGATATGATATGATATATGATATATGATATATTATATGATATGATATGATATGATATGATATGATGTGATATGATATATGATGTGATGTGATGTGATATATGATATGATGTGATGTGATGTGATGTGATATGATATGATATATGATGTGATGTGATGTGATGTGATGTGATGTGATGTGATGTGATGTGATGTGATGTGTTGCGATGCGATGCGATGCGATGCGATGTGATGTGATGTGATGTGATATGATATATGATGTGATGTGATGTGATATGATATGATATGATATGATGTGATATATATCTGAGGTCAACATTCACATCCATGTAATGTGGACCTCACAATTTTGTATCCGGTGCCACAATTACAGTCATTACAGATATAGGCTACCTTTTGTAGACGCTCTTATAATTTAACTTTCGACCCCATTTAAATTGATCAGTATTCCCACCTTTAAAATCTAGCAACTTAATTTAGATCATTCAAAATTTACACTTATACGACTCTGCTCTTGATTTTCAGTTCACTTATATCGAACACACACTGTTTCTAGTAAAACATATTACAGAAAATTCATATAACATATTAGAGATAAAGGAACAACAAAAATGAACAGAAAAAATAATTTACTTTACTCAAGATATGAATTCTCTAGGTTCAAAACTCTCTAAAGACCGTTTTGTTTATAATTGAGTTATGCCCACGTATTGTAGACAAACGATTTAGCCGACTGAGCTACGCCGGTGGCTCCTAACTTATTAACAAATATAAAAGTGAATAATTCAGTAGTTAACATTATCCGTGTAATACCTTCGTCAGTTCGTGTCATATACTGCTACAGCTTTTATTCTAAGCTGTCTCACATTCAAGAGAAACAACCCAATCTTTTGCAAATCAAGATTTCAGGTATAAATCCCTGTAAAGTTGATTTGAATAATTTCGAGGGAAAAATTGTTCCGGAGCCGCTCTACCACTGAACTACCCGGGAACTCTAACCGACACCGATCCAATTTTTCCCTCTATATCCACAGACCTTAAAGTGGGCTGACAACCGTCAAGCAACCAACTTCGAGTGCACACTAACTCCGTTTGACTTAAATTGTGGTCCCGGGTTCGATACCCGGCTCCGGAACAATTTTTCCCTCGAAATTATTCAAATCAACTTTACAGGGAGTTATACCTGAAATCTTGATTTGCATAATACACGTCACTGTTCGTTAACAGAAAACCACAATTTAAGTCACACGGAGTTAGTGTGTACTCGAAGTTGGTTGCTTGACTGTTGTCAGCCCACTTTGAGGTCTGTGGATATAGAGGGAAAAATTGGATCGGTGTCGGGTAGAGTTCCCGGGTAGCTCAGTGGTAGAGCGTTGGTACGTTAAACCAAAGGTCCCGGGTTCGATACCCGGCTCCGGAACAATTTTTCCCTCGAAATTATTCAACCCAATCTTTTGTTCGTATTCTCTAGTCCCCATCAGGAGAAGCCATTCAAGCAAACCCCTGTTCCGATCTAGCATCGAGGGTGGTAGATATTTTCTTCGAAGATCTCTGTTTTCCTACAGTGCCCTAGAATGACTCCTTTACTACACAAATGGATATTTGCGGTAAAAATTCTATGACCCTTCTATGCACCCAACCTTAACTGAGATAAACCCTTTCTACTATTTTTGCTACAATTATTTATATAGTCACACCTCTCCCAATTAAGCATGAGATCTGATTGTAAATGCAGTGAGCATTTTTCCGAACTTTGGAGTTCAATCTCTTGCCTCTCGATATCAAACGCATCTTCACATTACGCTATACATTCCATCTATTATTTGCTTCTTTTTTCCGCACCAAACATATTTCTATATGATGCAGCCCTCTCCGCAGTTTATGCGTAAGTCCGTACTGTTTCCCCACTTCTTTCTTTGTTAAACTCTATAACAAATTACCCGTACTAATGTGTAGATGCCTAATATGGAGAAATGGGAGAATCCCGAGAAAAACTCCCACTGCAACTTTGTGCGCCACAAGTGAAAAAATTCTGGGTTTTACCGGGAATTGAACCTGGACAGTGTAGTGCATCCTTTATTTCCTGTTTAACTTTTGCACGTTTTTACCGAATCCCCTTTACTTTACTTTACTTTCCTTTACTTTACTAATAGGGGGTAGTATATTATACACACTATTTAAAGGGTATAATTGATGTTTGTTATTGAAGTGTTGTATCAGTGAAGAAGTGTGTTGTGTCAGTGAAGTGTGAAGTGTGTTGTATCAGTGAAGTGTGAAGTGTGTTGTATCAGTGAAGTGTGAAGTGTTGTGTAAGTGAAGTGTGTTTCTGTCAGTGAAGCTTTATAGTTTATAGTGGTAGTGCAAAGTATTTGAACAGTGAAATGTTTTTGAAGTGTTAATGAAATCAGGATAGAATCAGTGAAATGTGTCGTAGTTCCAGTGCAGTGAGTGAGTTGACAGCGAAATGAGTGTAATGTTGAAAGGTACTTGTCCAGGTATGAACATATCATACTCGTGGGTTTTAGTTGGAACTTAGGGCTAAGATACAAATTAGATTTCCTTTAAATGTTATTTTAAGTGATCGTGCTTCATTTAATTTAGGATGCTCCCTGTTATTATTATTATTATTATTATTATTATTATTATTATTATTATTATTAATATTAATTATTAGTATTATTATTCATCATCATCCTATTCCAGGCACGAAATTAGGCCATTGTAGTCCTGTTTCGGTTCCAGCTATACAGGATCCAATAGACGTTTCTGTGGACGTCCAGGTCGTCGTCGTCGTCGTCCTCGAGGGTGGTATTTCAGCATTTCTTGGGTGTCCGGCCAGCTTCCATACGAGAAATGTGTTCAAGCCATCTGTTTCTATATTCTGTAATTTTTTCTTCTAATGGTTGCATGTTGAGTGCCTGCAGTATATCCTCGTTCCTCTTGTGGCCCAGAAGTGTGTATCCTGCAGTTCGTCGCAGATATTTCATTTCAGCTACTCTTAATCTGCTGATATCTCTTTGTTTCAGAACCCAAATTTCGCTCCCATAGAGGAGAGTTGGTAGTGCAAGGGTTTTATATAGCTTTATTCTAGAATGTTTCTGTACTAAACTTGGTTTTAGGGTATGGTTTAGCAATCCTAATATTTGTAAAAATTTGTTAATTTTTCTGCTTACATCATTCTCTCCTTCGTATGATATATTACATCCTAAGTATGAAAAGGAATTTATCTTACTTTCAAGCACCAGCAAAACAAGAATCGAATAGTAGGCCTATTATTAATTTATTATTAATTATATTTTTTATCAATTGTGTTTATTATTGTCATTGTTGAGTGTAATTAGTTATCACTGCCACCGGTTATATCCCATTTGCAGTGTGAATAAATTCATACATACATACATACATACATACATACATACATACATACATACATACATGCGGTGCTCGAACAACCAAGCGGAACAGTACGCCATTCTCAAAGCCCTAGAACAGCTCGAATTACTCCAACAACTGCAAGATGTTCGAAAATCAGCAGCCATTCATACCGACAGCAGAATCACACTCGATTCGTTACGAAATTTCGATAACCATCACCACTTGATAGAACAAATTAGAAAACAGATAAGAAAGCTGGAAACATTAAACTGGACTATTCACTTCGCATGGGTCAAGGCACATGTTGGACTTGCGGGGAACGAGCTGGCCGACCACTTGGCAAAGCAGGCAGCAAGCAACAACGAGTTACCAGTGAGCTTCGACAGGATACCAGTCAGCGACATCATGCGGGAACTTCAAGAAGAAAGTGTGGTTAAGTGGGAAAGTGAGTGGCAAAACACGATAAATGGTGCAGTGACAAAATCGTTTTTCCCCAGTGTAAAAGAGAGGTTACGCGTTAATATTCCACTTAATGGAAAGGTCACAACTTTTCTAACTGGACATGGAAAAACCGGTGCTTACTTATATAGATTCAAGCTGAGGGACAACCCGTCGTGTGCGTGTGGAGCAGAGGAACAGACCGTCGACCACCTCCTTTTCGAGTGCCCGAAATTGGACAAAGAAAGACTAGCGTTCCAGCGGGAAATGTTAAGGAAAACTGGCAAGTGGACTTTCACAAAGCTTAAAATAATGCAAGAACATGTGCACACATTCATAAATTATGTCAATGTTATAAATTTAGACGAGTAAACTTAGGATAATTTAATCTAGGATAGATAAGAGTAGGCAATAGATATAATGAAAGACTCAAATTTTCACAACAGAATAACAAATCTACATACGCCTAGAGAGTGACAGAAACGAGACATAATGTGTTATATTGCAAACATACAGGTAGCAAGGCATGTAGTATTACCTTTATTGTAATGGGACATGCCGTTCAACTAATATTAAAAAAAAATAAATAAAAAAAAATACATACATACATACATATATACATACATACATACATACATTCTGTATGTGATTTGATCCTGGTTGAGTGGAAGAGAAGGTCTGATGGCCTTAACTCTGCGAGGGAAAATAAAAATAATAATAATTATTATTATTATTATTACATACATACATACATTCTGTATGTGATTTGATCCTGGTTGAGTGGAAGAGAAGGTCTGATGGCCTTAACTCTGCCAGGGAAAATAAAAATAATAATAATAATAATAATAATTATTATTATTACATACATACATACATACATACATACATACATACATACATACATTCTGTATGTGATTTGATCCTGGTTGAGTGGAAGAGAAGGTCTGATGGCCTTAACTCTGCCAGGGAAAATAAAACTATTATTATTATTATTATTATTATTATTATTATTACATACATACATACATACATACATACATACATACATACATACATACATACATACATACAT
This sequence comes from Periplaneta americana, assembly GCF_040183065.1. NCBI lineage: Eukaryota > Metazoa > Arthropoda > Insecta > Blattodea > Blattidae > Periplaneta > Periplaneta americana. The sequence goes on from NC_091125.1 coordinate 163,858,051, forward strand.
TGTGATACATCGACTGCAAACTGGGAAATTTTACATGCGTATCTATTCAAGTTCACACAGATTGCCACTCATGCATTTATTTGTCTTACTTGAGGAGCGCCGAATACGATCCGTCAGACTGCCCAGCTGTATTGAACATCTGCAATGCAGCGCTAACGAGGCCAAGATTACGACGTAAATAATAGAATCGAGTGCGCAATAACACACAGGGGCTGTTTAGTTTGAAGGTGCCGCAATAAAACCGAGGTTGTAAGCAAACAAGGCGAGAGGACTTCAAATATTTAACATGTCTTCATTTGGTGGCGCACTACGGACCAGCAGCTAAAGAGTCTGTTTTCCACGCTCAGATCCGGCATAAGTCGAGGTGAAAGCAATGCAGTTTCTTTTTGTTACGTATGACGAGATTGAAGCAGAATTTCCGGACGTATTTTTTTTCTTTTGAAGCAGAATTTCCGGACGTATTTTTTTCTTTTGAAGCAGAATTTCCGGACGTATTTTTTCTTTTGAAGCAGAATTTCCGGACGTATTTTTCTTCTGTTATTCTGTAACTCAGTGGTTTCCAGACGTATTTTTCTTCTGTTATTATGTAACTCAGTGGTTTCCAGACGTATTTTTCTTCTGTCATTCTGTAACTCAGTGGTTTCCAGACGCATTTTTGTTCTGTTATTCTGTAACTCAGTGGTTTCCAAAGTGGGGGTCGTGTAAAGAGCTGAGGGGGTCACGAGATGAGTTACAAAATAAAACAAAAAATTCCGTATGGACATACATTTATTTTGTATTTAGAAACATAAACATTTAACCAATGCCGGATTTAGGCCTAGGCAACCTATGCAGTTGCCTAGAGCGGCAATTTCCAGAGGGGTGGCATTTCTCTCTCTCTTTCTCTCTTTCTTCCTTTCTTTCTCTTTTATTTATTTTTTTCATTTTCATTTTATAGAGAAATTTGTTTTTAAAAAACTTGTTGGTTAATCTTTTCTGAAGTTTGTTCTTGAACACCTTGTGGAGGTCGAATGTTGTGTTGTCGCATTGTCGCGGTCGCGGCGAGAGTAAAAGGGAAGTGTGCAGCTGCATAAATATATTGTATAAACTTGGAGTCAGGCCACAAAGAGAAGCATCGAAGGAGGAAGTTTCGGCCCGGTGCTGTGGATTGAATTCGGTGTAGCTCAGTGGTCAGAGCGCTTGGTACGTAGAACCAAGGACCCGGGTTCGATCTCCGGTACCGGAGCGAATTTTTCTCCTAAAATACTGTGTCAACATTACAGATAAATTCTGTGGGACAAATTAATATATCTATAGGGTAAATTCTGCTAGAAGTCAATGACGGAAGTAACCCCACTCATGGCTACTTCCGTCATTGACTTCTAGCAGAATGTGGTGCCCACAAGTGGCGAGGTAACATGTTAAAGTACAAAGTGTCCAACATGCCCGACTGTCCAACAGACCCTAATTTACCCTAATATTCTCTCAGGTAGCAGTACATAATAACTGCGAATTCCCGGCCAACAAATCACTCAGTTGAGTGCGCTCCTAGTATAATGGCAGTTGACATTGGATACACGTCACCACATATATGCCTAACTTGGAGTCAGGCCACAAAGGGAAACATTGAAGGAGGAAGGTTCGGTCCGGTGCTGTGGATTGAATTCGGCGTAGCTCAGTGGTCAGAGCGCTTGGTACGTATAACCAAGGACCCAGATTCGATCCTCGGTGCCGGAGCGAATTTTTCTCCTAAAATATTAAGTATTAAACCTCTCATTTAGTTAAAATTACATTGTTTCTGTCTTTCAGATGAAACTAAGTTTAAATTTGTTGTCCAGTGTAATTCACGGCCTACTGATATAGGGTCTACCCAAAGATCCGACACATGCGATAATGACATACAGTATGTTCAAGCGTTTGTAAATAAACTTAACAAAAGGAAAAGTTTCCTCAAGAGAACGGAATTTTCCAATATTGCTTAGTCCTTGATGACACATTGAGGAGACCATCTACATCAATATTTTATATAATTTTTTGGTGTAGAAATAAAATACACTTAGACTCAAAGGGTTAACCTCGTTAAAAATATAAATTTCTCTCCGATAAGAATTCGGCGCTACATTTAATTTTCAACGCTTGATAATTTGATTACTTCGGGTTCGTAATTAAGAAGTTCGATTAACAATAAATGAAGTTTATGGGACAATCCGATAAGAAGTTGTGCTCTTTCTTGCAGATGCTGGTTGTCATCCCCCTTCTACATCTGGAGCTTCATCGGTCCAGTGCTGCTGCTGTCGACGGTAAGCGAGTATAAACTGGATTTGAGTGAGACATTAATTGCAGCCATAAGGAAGTAATGGGTCGGATGGGCGTAAGAGCAACAGCGGACTTTGTCACAACCTTTCATGCGAAGTGACAGAATTCCTGCGTAATATAAGTTCACATGAATTAGAATGACAGATTACCTAACTTCAGAGTGGAAGATAGGCGTTTCCAGCCTTAGGGAAGGGAATAATTTCAGATTCGACTCCAAATGTATGTTATTACGAGTAGTATGATAACATCTTACAAAAGAAAACAGGCAGACATTTTTTTGAATTACTGAAAACATTTCTTAGATATTTCTAATAATTTGCTGAGTATAATAGTTCATTATGCAACGAGCCTATAATGATAGTAATTAAGAAGCGAATATGGATGTTTATGAAACGAGCGCAAGCGAGTTTCATAATTCTCATACGAGCTTCTTAATTACCATTATAGGCGAGTTTCATACGACTTTTTATGCTCGACCATATTTCTAACTTGAAATTATTCAGATGTATACATTTTATTTGTATCTGACAAGATCGGAAGCGACCTTTTTCTAGGTCGTGAATTGTGAGATGTGCGCAGACGCGAAAGTATTGATTTTTTCCGAGGAACAATAATGTTATTGACCTTGATGTAATCCCTTTAAACTTGATATAACCTTGATTAATGAATACGACATTGAAAAACGAGATGACAAATTGAATTTATTTGAATATTATTTACAAGTAACGCTAATTATTATAGTAACAGAACATAACCTTCTGCGACAGTATTGAATTTCCAGCCTCCGTGACTTTTCGCTAATTCTCTTTCGATTGCATATCCGAGAATAATCGATACTTGCGGTTTTATAACGGTACAAAGCTGACTTGTCATTGGCTGAACACCTGTAAGCTTAGTTGTCATTGGCTGAACACCTGTACTTTAATGAGTAGGTGTACTTTAATGACATGCATTAAAGGACTGCTACCAGGTGTATAATTACTACATTTCGGCATGGTCGAGCATAAAAGTAATTTCATTCTACAATATGTAATCTCATTATTGTTTCACCACCACCACCACCACCTCCACCACACTCACTTTCACCACCACCACCACCCTCACTTTCACCACCACCACTTGTGCATTTATTCTGCACTCGCCAAATATTAATAACATATCCACCTTTACACCTCAAGTATATTAATAACGTTGCATTTCGCACCATCGATAGTTTTAATTGCTTAATAATTGTATAATAATTATAGTATAATTGTATAATAGCCTAATTTGTTCACCACCCCAATGACAAACAAACATGTAAATAAACATTCATTTGTTTCAAACATCGATCTTCCATAGCAACTGTCGTTGTTTCTATATGTATTAAACAAAATACTAGCAATTCAAACTTGGACATTTTATACATCATTACATTCAGGATTAATGCAGTTATATTGTCAGACTCCAAAGCAGCTATTCTATCAATAGTCTCTAAACACACACCTTCATCTCAAACAGCAGAAATAACTAAAATGCTCTCTCAATTAATACCACTCAATAAAAGAATTGTATTCCAATGGATACCATCCCATTGTGGAATCCTGGGAAACGAGAATGCGGATGCTTTAGCAAAGAAGGGCAGCACTGCTACTTACAGACCTGTTACTAAATCTACGTATTACTCTGTGAAGAGATTTATTAAATCTACATACTTAGACTTCAACAAACAAAATTTGATGACTCGATCCCAAGGGAAAAAATGGAACTCTCTGCATCAAAATCCACAGTTAATTCCCGATTTACCACGAAAATCGTCTGTAGCTGCATTTAGATTGGCAACAGGACATGATTGTTTGGCTAAACACCTGCATAGAATTGGAATATATCAGTCCCCTAACTGCCCATTGTGCAACTCAGACCAAGAAATGGATTCGGAACACCTCAAAATCTGTGCTTCAGTGGCTGGCCATGATAATATCTTTGGAAAATATTGGAGTGCAAGAGGTGAAATGACTTTACTGTCAAACGCCTGGCATTAGAAAACAACAACAGCAACACATTCAGGATTTGAACATGCGTGAAAAATGTAGAAATATACAGCATGTCCCTTTTCAAATAAGAAAGCTGTGGTTTCCAGATAAACACGAAATGATAATTAAATAACAGTTATAATTTTTGGTTTGTTATTTTATATTATATAAACATTCTTCAAGTTTTACGTAAATCGTAGCAGAACTGCAAAATATATCTGAGGGCTATCAGAAAAGAGTTACACAAGGAAGGCAATACAAAGAGGATCTTCGGGGTTTTAAGAAAATGAATTCTGTTCTTAGATGCTAGATCATGCTGCAAATTACTTAGCTTAATTAAAAGCCACAGAATATTTATATTTATACTTATAGATGCATATAAATGCAGTAAATAAGGATGATTAATTCACACATTTTGCGAGAAGACAAATCTGAAATACGGAAAGAAAATCTGTTCCTCAACCATTTTCTACGCCTAAAATTTCACAGGAAATGCTGAAGTCTGAATTAAAATCCTTTCCTGCAATGTCTCATATCATAGCATGTCGGATAACAGCCACTTCATTGCCCTTTCCGGTGTATACGTGATGGGTTAAGCTGTAGATAGAAGGGTTGCTGATTTGGTGAATGGGAAGGGAGTGATGTTCGCTGTTTGATGGTTCAAATCCCGTATTTGTTGAAGAGACAGTGTGGGATACTGAATATTGCCTGTATCGCAGAGGGAATTAATGCAGTCCACACACACGGACCCTAACGAAGGTCCTCTGTAGATGGAACATGGCTTAAGGCGTCAGCATATTTTTTGCAATACAGTCAATAAATATCGATATTTACTCACAAAATATATTTGTTGCAATGTTACATAGCCGTACTATAATGCGTCACACATTTCTTCTTATTATCTAAAAATCACAGATCATTTATCATTATTCATAATAAACTTTTCTACGTTTATGCAAATTAAGCTTTCAGGAATAACTCCCTGTAAAGTTAATTTGAATAATTTCGAGGGAAAAATTGTTCCGGGGCCGGGTATCGAACCCGGGACCTTTGGTTAAACGTACCAACGCTCTCCCACTGAGCTACCCGGGAACTCTACCCGACACCGATCCAATTTTTCCTCTATATCCACAGACCTCATAGATACCCGGCCCCGGAACAATTTTTCCCTCGAAATTATTCAAATTAACTTAATTTGCATAATAAACGTCACTGTACGTAACAGAAAACCACAGTTTAAAGTCACACAGAGTTAGTGTGCACTCAAATGTTGGTTGCTTGACGGTTGTCAGCCCACTTTGAGGTCTGTAAATATAGAGGAAAAACTGGATCGGTGTCGGGTAGAGTTCCCGGGTAGCTCAGTGGGAGAGTGTTGGTACGTTTAACCAAAGGTCCCGGGTTCGATACCCGGCACCGGAACAATTTTTCCCTCGAAATTATTCAAATTAACTTTACAGGGAGTTATTCCTGAAAGTTTAATTTGCATACCTTGCTTAATTATTTCTATAAACATCGTAATCATTTTATACCCGACGATCATGGACATAATACAAGAAGATTTGGTGTTTCAGACACTTTGATTGAACCAAAACGCAAAATCGAGACGGTGTAAAACATACCTGAAATTTTGGCACAAGATTGTATAATAACTTTATTAAGTCAAATCCGGATTTGAAATTATTGAATAACAAAGTATTTAAAAAGGAAAAATATTCAAATTGACTTAAAGGTATATATAATTATTAATCTATATAATAAATTCCTTAAACATACATAGCTAGCATACATTTGTTCTTTTATATACAATTATTATTTACTTTTCTGTTTATTGTGCTTGAATATCATACTTATATTGTATTTTGTTCCCTATGTTACATTCTACTTGATATATAATACCGTAGCTTTATTCTTACCCTTTGTTGTTTCTGGTTCATTTTGTATGAATTGTATTTTGTTCCCTATGTTATATTGTGCTTGATATATAATACCGTAGCTTTATTCTTACGCTTTGTTGTTTCTGATTCATTTTGTATGTATTGTATTTTGTTCCCTATGTTATATTGTACTTGATATATTATACCGTAGTTTTATTCTTACCCTTTGTTGTTTCTGATTCATTTCGTATGTATTGTATTTTCTTCACATTTATATGTTGCACTTTATATATTATATCACACCTTCATTCTTATCCTTGCTGTGTTCTTTCTGGATTATTTTGTACGTATTGTAGGTTGTTCAAAATATTAATTGCACTTTATGTATCATATCATACATTCATTCTTATCCATGCTATGTTGTTTCTGATTCAATTAGTATGTACTGCATTTGTTTCACAATTTTATATTACACTTTATAATATATTTTATCGTACCTTCATTCTTATCCTTGCTATGTTGTTTCTGATTCAATTAGTATGTGTTGCATTTTGTTCACATTTTTATATTACACTTTATAATATATTTTATCGTACCTTCATTCTTATCCTTGCTATGTTGTTCCTGATTCAATTAGTATGTATAGCATTTTGTTCACATTTTTATATTACACTATATAATATATTTTATCATACCTTCATTCTTATCCTTGCTATGTTGTTCCTGATTCAATTAGTATGTGTTGCATTTTGTTCACATTTTTATATTACACTTTATAATATATTTTATCGTACCTTCATTCTTATCCTTACTATGTTGTTTCTGATTCATTTAGTACGTATTGCATTTTGTTCACATTTTTATATTACACTTTATAATATATTTTATCGTACCTTCATTCTTACCCTTGCTATGTTGTTCCTGATTCAATTAGTATGTATAGCATTTTGTTCACATTTTTATATTACACTATATAATATATTTTATCGTACCTTCATTCTTATCCTTGCTATGTTGTTCCTGATTCAATTAGTACGTATTGCATTTTGTTCACATTTTTATATTACACTTTATAATATATTTTATCGTACCTTCATTCTTATCCTTGCTATGTTGTTCCTGATTCAATTAGTACGTATTGCATTTTGTTCACATTTTTATATTACACTTTATATATTTTATCGTACCTTCATTCTTATCCTTGCTATGTTGTTCCTGATTCGAATTAGTATGTATTGCATTTTGTTCACATTTTTATATTACACTTTATAATATATTTTATCGTACCTTCATTCTTATCCTTGCTATGTTGTTCCTGATTCAATTAGTATGTGTTGCATTTTGTTCACATTTTTATATTACACTTTATAATATATTTTATCGTACTTTCATTCTTATCCTTGCTATGTTGTTCCTGATTCAATTAGTATGTATTGCATTTTGTTCACATTTTTATATTACACTTTATAATATATTTTATCGTACATTCATTCTTATCCTTGCTATGTTGTTCCTGATTCAATTAGTATGTATTGCATTTTGTTCACATTTTTATATTACACTTTATAATATATTTTATCGTACCTTCATTCTTATCCTTGCTATGTTGTTCCTGATTCAATTAGTATGTATTGCATTTTGTTCACATTTTTAAATTACACTTTATAATATATTTTATCGTACCTTCATTCATATCCTTGCTATGTTGTTTCTGATTCAATTAGTATGTATTGCATTTTGTTCACATTTTTATATTACACTTTATAATATATTTTATCGTACCTTAATTCTTATCCTTGCTATGTTGTTCCTGATTCAATTAGTATGTATTGCATTTTGTTCACATTTTTATATTACACTTTATAATATATTTTATCGTACCTTCATTCTTATCCTTGCTATGTTGTTCCTGATTCAATTAGTATATATTGAATTTTGTTCACATTTTTATATTACACTTTATAATATATTTTATCGTACCTTCATTCTTATCCTTGCTATGTTGTTCCTGATTCAATTGGTATGTGTTTCATTTTGTTCACATTTTTATATTACACTTTATAATATATTTTATCGTACTTTCATTCTTATCCTTGCTATGTTGTTCCTGATTCAATTAGTATGTATTGCATTTTGTTCACATTTTTATATTACACTTTATAATATATTTTATCGTACCTTCATTCTTATCCTTGCTGTGTTGTTCCTGATTCAATTAGTATGTATTGCATTTTGTTCACATTTTTGTATTACACTTTATAATATATTTTATCGTACCTTTATTCATATCCTTGGTATGTTGTTTCTGATTCAATTAGTATGTATTGCATTTTGTTCACATTTTTATATTACACTTTATAATATATTTTATCGTACCTTAATTCTTATCCTTGCTATGTTGTTCCTGATTCAATTAGTATGTATTGCATTTTGTTCACATTTTTATATTACACTTTATAATATATTTTATCGTACCTTCATTCTTATCCTTGCTATGTTGTTCCTGATTCAATTAGTATGTGTTGCATTTTGTTCACATTTTTATATTGCACTTTATAATATTATGCCGTACCTTCATTCTTATCTTTGCTATGTTGTTTCTGATTCATTTAGTACGTATTGCATTTTGTTCACATTTTTATATTACACTTTATAATATATTTTATCGTACCTTCATTCTTATCCTTGCTATGTTGTTTCTGATTCAATTAGTAAGTGTTGCATTTTGTTCACATTTTTATATTACACTATATAATATATTTTATCGTACCTTCATTCTTATCCTTGCTATGTTGTTCCTGATTCAATTAGTACGTATTGCATTTTGTTCACATTTTTATATTACACTTTATAATATATTTTATCGTACCTTCATTCTTATCCTTGCTATGTTGTTCCTGATTCAATTAGTATGTGTTGCATTTTGTTCACATTTTTATATTACACTTTATAATATATTTTATCGTACCTTCATTCTTATCCTTGCTATGTTGTTCCTGATTCAATTAGTATGTATTGCATTTTGTTCACATTTTTATATTACACTTTATAATATATTTTATCGTACCTTCATTCTTATCCTTGCTATGTTGTTCCTGATTCAATTAGTACGTATTGCATTTAGTTCACATTTTTATATTACACTTTATAATATATTTTATCGTACCTTTATTCTTATCCTTGCTATGTTGTTCCTGATTCAATTAGTACGTATTGCATTTTGTTCACATTTTTATATTACACTTTATATATTTTATCTTACCTTCATTCTTATCCTTGCTATGTTATTCCTGATTCAATTAGTACGTATTGCATTTTGTTCACATTTTTATATTACACTTTATATATTTTATCGTACCTTCATTCTTATCCTTGCTATGTTGTTCCTGATTCAATTAGTATGTATTGCATTTTGTTCACATTTTTATATTGTACTTTACAAATTCTATCGTATCTTCAGTCTTATCCTTGCTGTGTTGTTTCTGATTCATTTTGTAGGTATTGCATTTTGTTCACATTTTTATATTGCACTTTATAATATTATACCGTACCTTCATTCTTATCCTTGCTATTTTGTTTCTGATTCATTTTGTTTGTATTGTAAGTCTTGTTATTTTATTTTAATAGGCACTGTAAGTGAACTGCAATCGAGGGCGAGCGTCTGCTCCTTCCGGTGTTATATGTATGTACGTCATCAATATATATTTTTTTTTAATTTTATTGGGTTATTTTACGACGCTGTATTAACATCTAGGTTATTTAGCGTCTGAAAAAAGTGAAGGTGATAATGCCAGTGAAGTGAGTCCGGGGTCCAGCACCGAAAGTTACCCAGCATTTGCTTGTATTGGGTTGAGGGAAAACCCCGGAAAAAACCTCAACCGTGTAACTTCCTCCGAACAGGATTCGAACCCGGGCCACCTGGTTTCGCGGCCAGACACGCTGACCGTTACTCCACAGGTGTGGAGTCAATATAATTATAAGAAAATAAGTTATTATAAATTAAAAATGAAATCCTGTCGTTTAAATAAGCTACTCATACCTGTGTAATTAAAGTAACTTTTGTGCGAGATCGTGCGTATTTGCTTGTTTTCCGCACAGAACCAATACGCGGTAAGTGTGAAATACCACATTCAGTATTCCCAACGTAACACACATAACAATTTCCCTCTTCTTACCGCTTAAGCGCCACATTCATTTTACTGCTTTAGGCTTTTAACATATTATTTTTAGAGACGTTTAACATAGTAATAATTATTAATTGGAAACTTACCACTAAATTGCACTGTTAATTATTGTTTTTAAATATTTACAAAAATTATGTAAACTCTACAACACCACAAAAGTTACTGCATTTGTAATGCAAGTAACATTAAGGAAGCCGTGAAAAAATCAACAAGATTCCAGACTCATCATAGAGTGGGGGGGGGGGGAAAGACAGACTTATATCACGGCCTGCTGCAGTATAGTAAACACAGAAAACATTTTATAGCAACAATGTTGAAGAAAGATATTTTGGTTTTCCGAAGTTGCCGTCATTAAACAGAAACCAAGATGGAGATTTCATTGCAACTAATTAGAAATTCGTCTTTCAGGTATGTAATAAACGATCTTCGCACAAAATAATGTACGATACACGAGCGGTATGATTGTTTTCATGTTCTCGGAAATTAAAAAAGCTCAACTACGTTTCGCTTTTTCAATCTTTTCCTCGAACATGAAAACGTCAACATACCGCTCTTGTAACGTATATTACTATTGTACACACTGTGCGTCCTATCACCTTTTGAGTCGTATGTTTCACATTATAAGATTCTATTTTATTTTAAAAGAAGTTCGTTTAAAATTCTCCACTTCGTGTTTTTCATATGAAAGTTATGAAGTGAGAAAGACAAGAGCTGATAAGGGAAACATAAACTGCATTTTCTTCAAATCTATACACGTCAGTGCACGGTCGCTGTAGATTTATACCGGAGGAGCTTATCAAGGGGGAGGAAGACATGGTCCGCGGGCCACCTTCACCAGCGCTGTATGAGTTATGAATAACAAACACGCTCGACGAGCTGATCGTAAATTTCCATTCGTCGTTTTCCGCACCGGTTCACACGTTTATGCAGGAGGGGTAACAAAACGAAAGAACCTCCATGCTGAAATGATAAATGTCTCGGAATGGTTTCTTTTTGGTGGCGTCTGTATTTGATTCTCAATTTCAACCAACGCTTACATCATATTTTACTGAAGGCGTTGGTCATTTTAAACAGAAGCTACGCGTTCTGCGACGATTTGTTTTCAAACATGAGTGTGAACGATTTAAAAATCGCTGTGTCACCACCTACACCGGTGTTCGAGTCCCGCTAGAATCCATGAGCTTGTTGATGAAATGGCTGTATATCAGGTTTATTCGGAGTACTTCACTTTATTAAGTCCGTCTTATTTTGTCAAATTATTCCAGTATCTCTTAAAAATTCAAAAATTGAAAGGAGACATCCAACGTTTCGGAGCTACATACCTTTCCAACATGGCAGGAAGAGTACACTCTCTTCATCATAAGATTAATTTATCACCATAGCTTCATCTACTCTGTTTTTATTTAAATTCCGTTTTTATTGTTTTATTACATTCAATTTATTGTGTTCTTCGTTACGTTTTCCTTCGTAAATATTTGTACTAATTGAGTTGCTTATGTTGCATTTCCAATCATTAGTTCTGTAATTTATTTTCTTGTATTGTGGCATTATTTTAATTTTGTATGTCTCAGTGTTGTTATTATTTTGTAATATGTAAATATTTTGCTCTTTTCTCTTTTTGTTAAATTTCCATGCTTTGTGTATTTTGTGACCTGACGGGGTGTTAGATAAGGTTTGATAACTTTAACATTGCCGGTATAAACAAATAAAGAAACAAACAAGCAAGCAATAAGCAAACAAATAGACAAATGAACAAACAAGTAAATAAATAAACAAACAAACAAGCAAACAAACAAGCAAATAAATAAATAAATAAATTAATTAATTAAAAATAAATAAACAAATAGATAAATACATAGATAGATAAATAAATAAATAGATAAATACATAGATAAATAAATAAATACACAGACAGGCAAGCAAATAAATAAATACATAAATAAATAGACAGACTGATAGGCAAACAAGCAAGTAAATAAATAGACAAGGAGGTAGGCAGATAAATAAATGAATAAATAAATAAATAAATAAATAAATAAATAAATAAATAAATAAATAAATAAATAAGTAGGCAGGCAAATAATTAAGTAAATAAACAAGTAAATAAATAAGTAGGCAGGGAAATAAATAAGTAAATAAATAAATAAATATGTAGGCAGGCAAAAAAATAATTAGATAAATAAATAAATAAATATGTAGGCAGGCAAATAAATAAGTAAATAAATAAGTAAATATGTAGGCAGGAAAACAAATAAATAGATAAATAAATAAATAAATAAGTAAGGAGGCAAATAAATAAATAAATAAATAAATAAATAAATAAATAAATAAATAAATAAGTAAATAAATAAATAAATAAATAAGTAGGCAGGCAAATAAATAAATAAATAAATAAATAAATAAATAAATAAGTAGGCAGGCAAATAATTAAGTAAATAAAAAAGTAAATAAATAAATAAATAAATAAATAAATAAATAAATAAATAAGTAGGCAGGGAAATAAATAAGTAAATAAATAAATAAATATGTAAGCAGGCAAATAAATAATTAGATAAATAAATAAATAAATAAAATATAAATAAAGAAATAAACAGACAGGCAAACAAATCACTAAATACATAAATAAATAGACAGGCTGACAGGCAAACAAAAAAGTAAATAAATATAGAATATGGTAGGGAGATAAATATATATATATATACATAAATAAATAAGTATATAAGTAAATAAGTAAGTAAATAAATAAATAAATAAATAAAGAGGAAACCTAACTACCACAAGTGCTGTCCGTTTTCTAATAATTTATTTCAATTGAACGAATGCTTTTTGCCATGATTATTATTTCAAGACCACGTAAATTATTATTATTATTATTATTATTATTATTATATTTATCACTGTTATTATTACTATTATTATCATCATCATCATTATATTCATAATTATCAACACTCATATTTTGTACCTTCTTTATCCTCTATGCCAAGACATACTGTAAGCATTTCTAACCACACTGAGGAATCTCTTGGTAAGTGGTTTGTCTACAACATTATTACCTTTTTCTCACATCAAGCAGTACGTTATTGTAGTTGTAATTGTATTTTATTTGCTTTTTCAGTGATTTAGTTGTGCTCTCGTTTCTAATAAAATGACTGGTATTTCTACTGTTTACTTCTATTCGCAAATCTTATGAAATTCATTTTCAGTGTTTAATAATTCAAAACTTTGGTCTGCCGTTTTCATTAAGTTGGCAGTGGAACTGAAATATCTGTAACATGCGTTCCCGTCCACGGGTAGACTGCTATAGCTAAATCACACTCTTCATTAGCGGAATGCAATGTGCGGACACTTTTAAGTAGGCCACAGTACCTGGGTAGAAACCCGTCTGGAGCTCTGAGCTATGTATGCGGTGTTTTCTGCTGACTTAGAGGCTAAATGTCGTGCAGCAGCAGTAGTGGTATTTCGTTTAACGACGTTTTCAACTGCAGAGGTTGGGGCGTGTTGCACTGTACATTTAAATTCCATGTGGGCGAGAAATGAGCGGAAAATTTTGCCTGAATACCTCTAACTAAGAGGAGATTCTTCTACGAGCCGTAAACTGTGTTCGGAGGTTTAATTTCTCAGATTCTTTATTTTCTGTCGTCGGCTGGCATCTGGATTATTGTTGTTGTTTACTAGAACTGAAGAAAATAAAACTACAAAGACTATTGCTGATTACAGGTTATTTCAGGTAGTAACACAAACTAAATGCCATTACTAGACTTCGTGGAATTGCCACGAGAATCGTAAGGTTTACTACGCACGCGGTATAGACTGTATGAGAAAGGGGCGTGAAACGGATGGAGTATGCCTCTGATGTACATAAACACTAAACACTATACTGCGGTTACAATAAAACCTGTATTCTGCATTCAAGAAATATAATGAATGATCATTGAAGTAGGAAATGTCTAAACATGTAAATACACAATTATTTTGTAGTGAGATATATTAACTCTTAAAATGTAATGTGAGATACTCGCATCATCCTTGAATATGTGCATTGCAGTGAAGAGTTACGTACATTTTGAGCGACTGCAAAGTGAACCTCCTCCGATGGTCACTTAAACAGTTTTTATATTGCAAAAAGGTACGTTCAACAACACACGATGTAATACGTACATATTTGAAGAACAGAAAGTCACTACGTTTTAGTACACCAACTTCAGACGTCTTGTCGTGACCTGATGGTACATCATTTATAATACGAAGTTGTGAATAGGCAGAATTTTTAGCAATAATGTTTCTCAACTTACATTTCACTTTTCCTGAAATCAGTGAATTGTTATTTTGAATAACGGTTTGTGATACTTTATACACTATATTAAGGGCTTCTAGAGTTGTAGTTTAGACGATTCTAACAGGGTGATGCTTTTGAACACGATTTTAAAATTAGAATCAATGAACAGAATATCTTCCAATAGCTGTTGAGAAGGCAATGATTTTACAGCTGCAACAGCGGAACTGTCTGTGCTATCCAATGCATCAATTACCTCCATTATTTTGCCGTAATATTTTGCATAATAATTAACAGCATCCAACCACGTTTTCCAACGGGTCAAGACTGGCTGCGGGGGTATGGATATTCCAAGGGCAATTGTTTGGAACAGCAACACTCTCATTGTAGTATGTTTGACTGAATTCTTGTCTGCACTGAACAAATGTTAAGCTTTGACTATTCCGACCACAGTAATGCAAAAACAAGTGCTTACATAGGTATACATTAGCTGTAGCTGCTCTATCTATTTGGATCGGTCACAACTCTTAACATGAACTGTTTATACTACGAGACCGGGCGCTCGCTCACCTCCTCTATACTACCGTTCTTTTTTTTTTTGTAGGTTATTTTACGACGCTTTATCAACAGCTTAGGTTATTTAGCGTCTGAATGAGATGAAGATGATAATGCCGGTGAAATGAGTCCGGGGTCCAGCACCGATAGTTACTCAACATTTGCTCGTAATGGGTTGAGGGAAAACCCCGGAAAAAACCTCAACCAGGTAACTTGCCCCGACCGGGAATCGAACCCGGGCCACCTGGTTTCGCGGCCAGACGTGCTAACCGTTACTCCACAGGTGTGGACTACTACCGTTCATCGGCAACCTGATTTCATGCTGCGTGTGGTAATTCAACGAAGTCTAGCCATTACGAATACGAAGTCCAACTAAATAATAACTTACCGTACCGGTAGTTTACCGTTCTGGATGGGTGCCGACTGGACATCTAAGCGTGCATGCATTAAAATCTTCGTATTAATTTTTTTAATCAGTACAAAATTCGCGAAAAAGAAATATTTTCATCTCTTTAAGACCCGAGCTACGCCCGAATCCGACAAGCATATTGAATTTCAACCCGAGTCCATCAGTGCCATAACACATCATCTCCCACCGCCATTGCAAAACTGATTTATGTTTCTGCTTCTAGTCTGCCACGACTCTAATGTTCTCGGAAAAAACAAACGTTTTTGTTTCTAGCAAAAACGTTTGAGTTTACAGCAAAAACGTTTCAGTTTCCAGCAAAAACGTATTACATGTTTGTTTCCAGCAAAAACGTTTTAAAGCAAAATGCTTTTTGGGAAAACAAAATTGTTTTCGGTTATAGCAAAAACGTTTCTGCTTAAAGCAGTTTTGCTAGACTATTACACTTTTACTACGTCATACTACTTTCGACCAATAAAACGGTACGAAAGAACGTCTTTCAACCAATCATGGCTGCTTATCGCACAATTTTACGGCTTCCCTAGCATTTGTTTCTTTGTTTACCAACATTTCAAACTACAAATCCTTTACGGCACCATAAAACATGCTTGGTTATTTCTTTACAGCACAGACAGTGAACTGAAAATGGCGCCTCCTTTCAAACGTTTTGGTGAAGCTAACATTAGTGAAATAGAATTTCAGTAAGTCAATTAATATTTTATTGTATTAGAGTACTTTAATTCATCTAATCTTTATATACTTTCTTCTAATCGTGTAATAGTCAATTAAATCCCACTCGAGTTTTGAATTTCTCTAGATAAATCAAAACCTCTAGTGAGAGTACTGTTGATAAATATGCGCCCAGCCTAAGACTATCCATGATTTCTAGCGGCAAGGAGCGAGCCAGGGTTATTGAGAAAGAACTTGCGTACACAGATGTCTGATGATGTAATATTGATAGCAGATTATGGAGGAAATATAAAGTTTCAATTATTGTAATAGGGCTATCTGTTTTTTATTTTCCTCTTTTTACTTTTTATTTTGTTAATTAATAAAACACATCTTAAAATTCTGTGGAATGCCCCCTGAGCACAAGTATGTACTCTTTCTGGGGTGTCAGAGTTACTTTTTACAAAAAAAAAAAAAATATATATATATACATCGTACCTATCTTTAAGAAGGGGGACAAGACTAACTGTAGTAACTTTCGAGGAATATCACATTTGTTGACGTCGTACAAAGTTTGTACGACAGATAACGGAGAAAAAATGGGAGTATAAGGGTACAGTGCATCAGTTATTCATACTTACTTACAAATGGCTTTTAAGGAACCCGAAGGTTCATTGCCGCCCTCACATAAGCCCGCCAGCGGTCCCTATCCTGTGCAAGATTAATCCAGTCTCTATCATCATACCCCACCTCCCTCAAATCCATTTTAATATCAGTTATTCATAGATTTCAAAAAGGCATATGACTCGGTTAAGATATAGGTTTTATATGATATTCTTATTGAATTTGGTAAGCTTATTCCCAAGAAACTAGTTCGATCAATTAAAATGTGTCTCAGTGAAACGTACAGTAGAGTTCGTATAGGTCAGTTTCTGTCAGATATGTTTCCAATTCATTGTGAACTAAAGCAAGGAGATGCACTATCATCTTTACTTTTTAACTTTGCTCTAGAGTATGCCATTAGGAAAGTTCAGGATAACAGAGAGGGTTTTGAATTGAACGGGTTACATCAGCTGCTTGTCTATGCGGATGACGTGAATATGTTAGGAGAAAATCCACAAACGATTAGGGAAAACACGGAAATTCTACTTGAAGCAAGTAAAGCGATAGGGTTGGAAGTAAATCCCGAAAAGACTAAGTATATGATTATGTCTCGTGACGAGAATATTTTACGAAATGGAAATATAAAAGTTGGAAATTTATCTTTTGAAGAGGTGGAGAAGTTCAAATATCTTGGAGCAACAGCAATATAAATGATACTCGGGAGGAAATTAAACACAGAATAAATATGGGAAATGCCTGTTATTATTCGGTTGAGAAGCTTTTATCATCCAGTCTGCTGTAAAAAAATCTGAAAGTTAGAATTTATAAAACAGTTATATTACCGGTTGTTCTTTATGGTTGTGAATCTTGGACTCTCACTTTGAGAGAGAAACATAGGTTAAGGGTGTTTGAGAATAAGGTGCTTAGGAAAATATTTGGGGCTAAGAGGAAAGAAGTTACAGGAGAATGGAGAAAGTTACACAACACAGAACTGAACGCGTTGTATTCTTCACCTGACATAATTAGAAACGTAAAATCCAGACGTTTGAGATGGGCAGGGCATGTAGCACGTATGGGCGAATCCGGAAACGCATATAGAGTGTTAGTTGGGAGGCCGGAGGGAAAAGGACCTTTGGGGAGACCGAGACGTATTTGAGAGGATAATATTAAAATGGATTTGAGGGAGGTGGGATATGATGATAGAGACTGGATTAATCTTGCACAGGATAGGGACCGATGGCGGGCTTATGTGAGGGCGGCAATGAACCTCCGGGTTCCTTAAAAGCCAGTAAGTAAGTATTATTATTATTATTATTATTATTATTATTATTATTATTATTATTATTATTAATTATCTACAGACAGAAAAGAAAATGCTTAAAATTAAATTTTCCAACATCTGCTGAAGAGTTTCACTGCAGACCTGTCCAGCAGAGCAGCCGCTCTAATCCGCAGCCTGAACTTGGCAATTAGTATCAGACTGCCACAGCACTTTTCAAGTCATACAGCGACGATGGAAAACACTGTGGGTTTACTGCTCCGCTCGTAAATGGAGCAGTCATTAAAAAAGTCCTCTGATGTGCTTTGAATAAGGGCAGAGTTAATGATCGAGATTAAGCAACATAACACATAATAATGTCTAATTGTGCTGCTTTATGCTTCCGAAAATCCGGATCATAATTATTTCGCATTTCGTGGGTTTCATTCGACCAAAAGTTCCCGATAATCTGATTAAGGTAACAAGCTAACGCAGATTATGTGTGAACTGGCTGGCCGCAGCTGCCCGCGGGTTTACAGTCTTTATTTTCAATTCCCTAATCTTTCACATAAATATGCGGCTGAGCCGATTTTGGCTGCCATAGATTGATAAAGCGGATTTTAAAGTTCGTATATCGTACTCACGACCCAACATCACTTAATTGTAAGTTAAGAATTTCCCTTCGATATTTTTGTCCCCAAAGTCCCACCGTTGTCACTCAAGTAGCAGCGTTAGCTGCTGCGAATGTAAAGAGCACGAGTTCGATGATGGAAAAGGGTAGAGCAATTATCTCTCTCCTACCTCATGTTCAATTTTAAATGGGAGCTTTCGGCACTCGTTTTTACGTTCGTGACGTCATAGGTTTGTTTGCCAAGCCTAACCCAAGACAGAGGATGTTAATGATTCTATAATTTGCTGTACTTTCCAATGTCTGAGTTTCGCCCTTAGTATTTTGTTATTATTTCTTTTAATTTTCTTTTTATAAATTGTCCTTCTTTATTCACGTGCGATATTATTCTTCTCCATGTTAATATTATATTATATAAATTCACTGCCACTGTTATTTTAATTTTTTATTTCTTATTTTATTTCATTTTCTATATTCCTCTTATATTAATATAGGCATATTATATTATATAATTTCACTGTAGCTGTAATTTTAATTTTAGTTCCTATTTTATTTTACTTTGTATATTCTCTTATAAGCCTATTAATAATATATCTGAACTGCGACCGAACACGAGCGCTGCTCAAATTTTATTAATATTACTGTATCTCCTTTTTTATATTGATTGTATTATTTTATTTCTATTTCTATAGTTGTAATTATATTCTGTATTCTGTATATTTAAATAAATAAATAAATAAATAAATACATAAATGAATAAATAATGTCGGTTTTTAAAAACATGTATTATTAAATTTTGTCACGTAAACAAGAAGATGCTATTATGAATATTTACCTGCTAACAATTGCGAGAAGATTTCTTCGAAAAAATTGCTAGAATTGTGACCAATTGGCCAGAATTCATTCACGTAATGATCAACAACAAGATTCAATTAAAACTCGTGTTCGGAAGTAAATTTCAAGAATAAAATTTGTGATGTTCTGTTGTAACATTTATTTTGTCCTTAAGAAACATTTAAAGAAAATAAATTAAGTGTCGTTGTAATAACAAAATGGATTAAATTTACTTCTTGCCTTTAATACATGGCTGCATTCATAAACAAAAGAAGAATATGCAATGTCAAAAGCAGATGTGATCTATATCGTTTTTCTGTGACTTAGGATTAAACTCACTCCGTTTCAATGATCTCATGGATATAGTGGCGAAAGCTCCCATTCAAAATTAAACACCGGGTATAATGCATGTGTTCAGAAAAGTACGGTATGAAATTTTTCTCAATAAAAAACTGAAGTCAAAGAATTTTTTAATGCATTTAAGAAGAGAGTAAAAATAGTAATATACGTTACAAGAGCGGTATGTTGACGTTTTCATGGTCGAGGAAAAGATTGAAAAAGCAAAACGTAGTTGAGCTTTTTTAATTTCCGAGAACATGAAAACAAACATACCGCTCGTGTATCGTACATTATTTTGTGCGAAGATCGTTTATTACATACCTGAAAGACGAATTTCTAATTAGTTGCAATGAAATCTCCATGTTGGTTTCTGTTTAATGACGGCAGCTTCGGAAAACCAAAATATCTTTCTTCAACATCGTTGCTATAAAATGTTTTCTGTGTTTACTATACTCCAGCAGGCGTGATATACGTCTGTCTTCCCCCCCCCCCCCAGTCTATAAATGCGAACTTAAAACAAACGGTAAGGTTATGTAATGATTTATTTTTCATTTTAATATTTTAACAATATTATTTATATAACATATTGCAGTAATAACATCGGCATCTGGAATCTTGTTGATTTTTTCACGGCTTCCTTAATGTTACTTGTATCAGGAATGCAATAAGTTTCGTGGAGTAGTAGACTTTGCTTAATTTTTGCAAATATTTAAAAACAATAATTAACATTGAAATTTAGGTGAAATTGCAGTGGTAAGTTTCCAATTTATAATTATTACTATGTTAAACGTCTCTAAAAATAATATGTTAAAAGCCTAAAGCAGTAAAATGAATGTCGCGCTTAAGCGGTAAGAAGAGGGAAATTGTTATGTGTGTTACGTTGGGAATACTGAATGTGGTATTTCACACTTACCGCGTATTGGTTCTGTGCGGAAAACAAGCAAATACGCACGATCTCGCACAAAATAAATTGAAGGGATTTCAATAGAACAAAACGTAATCGAATTTGAAAAAGAAAGAAAGAAAGAAAGAAAGAAAGAAAGAAAGAAAGATATTAGTTCTATATAAATGAATCTGTATATTAAACTTACGATTTGGAACCTGTACTCCCGTTCCTAATTATGACTAATAAAAAACCATTAGCTCCTTGACGTAGACATTGATCCTGGACAGTATGCTTCAAAACAAAAAGTTCTCTTCAATGAAACTAAGCATAGACAATGGTTCTTATGCTCGCATTGAAATAAGTGATCTACGCAATCATAACTAGAGGTCGTGTTACATTCACTACACAACGTAGTGACATCACCATTGATTATGGTGCTCCGAGAAGGTTATGTCCTGAATTTATATGCCTTGCTTGTGTATATAAATTGAAATGTGTGCCATATATTTGATAACAGCGCCATCTCGATTTTCCAACTACGATTTGTACTAACTTATACGCAACGGATTTGATAATCACTGAACACCTATTGGTGTCGACTCTGTATTTATACCATTAATAATACTGCTGAGTTGTAATGGTTCATAAGCTAACATCCCACTAAATTTTTAAGTAGCATCATTCATCGTAGAACGTGAAGCTCATAATCCTATTATTTTACGGAGGCATAATGCATCACAGACCGTTACCAAGTCGGGTAATTCCTCTATGACGTTAAATTAATACGTATATTGTGGTATGGGCGTTTAGCTGTTAATCTGTGGTTCAGATAGTGACTCTGATAAATCATGCAGATAGCGGCGTTGTCAAACTTCACACCTCAACTCCGACCTCTGTCTGCCATTGCAGACTGACAACTTCAACTCTGACATATAAACTGCAATTTTATTGACACACAATGGATGGAGATTGGAAACGTGTTTCAAGCTCACCAATCCCATTTATACAGAACCACATCATCACCTCTCCGACGACTAACAATATTGGCCACTTCGGAATGATTCAGTCATGTGATTTCTCTTCACCACTGGACACGGTCTTTCAAAATACCGCTTATTTGAAATATACGAGTAATAACTTAGTAGGATCCAATAATTAGCGTCCGAATTAACAGAGTGCTGTCCACACCTGTGGAGTAACGGTTAGCGCGTCTGGCCGCGAAACCAGGTGGCCCGGGTTCGATTCCCGGTCGGGGCAAGTTATCTGGTTGAGGTTTTTTCCGGGGTTTTTCCTCAACCCACTATGAGCAAATGCTGGGTAACTTTCGGTGCTGGACCCCGGACTCATTTCACCAGCATTATCACTTTCATCTCATTCAGACGCTAAATAACCTGAGATGTTGATAAAGCGTCGTAAAATAACCTACTAAAAAAACAGAGTGCTATTATTTCTTGTTCCTTGGTTCCAAACTTAAAAATTCTTAAATGCGTTTCCGAATCATACACAGAGTGTCCTTACACACGAATTCTATTCAACTTAAATTAAACCAAATGTGACTTTAGAACTTGCTGTACAAGAGACTAAAATGCTCTCCAAACCTTCACTTTCGTTTTTAATTTCTCATTATACAGGATGTTTCAGAACAACACTCAATGATTAAATGGTATAGTAGGATCGTTCTATGCATCCCCAGTTATAAACAGAGGCTACGCACGCTGAGCGGTTGCCTTATGAAGTAAGACGGTCTCCCAACCTTTTCTGTCCACTCGGGGGATTGGGTAATCTCTGTTTCCGCTTTCTGAGACAAACATAAATGTTGCCAATTCTCCCCTGAATGCTAACACTAACTGCAATCTTTCTTAACATGTTCAAACAATTTACACGTGTTTTTGTTCGCCGTTCGAAAGTCTTCCTTAATTTTATTATTATTATTATTATTATTATTATTATTATTATTAAAATACATTAAATGTAATATCTTACAGTTGTATGAACACTAATAAAATAAGATTGTTACAGATATTAGTTATAGTCAGACATGTTTCGGAGATCCTTCTCCATCTTCAGTGACTATTTACCACGACGGGTTGTTCAGGTGATCGAACCGTGTTATTGCTTCTCTTAAAGGAGACCCTGTTCATACAACTGTAACATATCACCTTTAATGTATTTTATGCTCGACCATGCCGAAATGTAGTAATTATACACCCGGTAGCGGAACTTTAATGCATGTCATAAAAGTACACGTACTCATTAAAGATCAGGTCTTTCAGCCAATGACGACTCAGGTTACAACTGTTCAGCCAATGAAAGGTCAGCTTTCTACCGTTATAAAACCGCAAGTATCGATTATTCTCGGATATGCAATCGAAAGAGAATTAGCGAAAAGTCACGGAGGATGGAAATCCAATACTGTCGTAGAAGGTTATGTTCTGTTACTATAATAATTAGCGTTAATTGTAAATAATATTCAAATGAATTCAATTTATCATCTCGTTTTTCAATGTCTAATTTAATTTCAATGTTATCTCTGTAGGTTCTTATGGCCTAGCAAGGTCAATGTGGACATCTGTTCCTAGGAAAAAATCAATACTTTCGCGTCTGCGCACATCTCACAACATACGGAACATTGCTCCAGGTCAGATACAATAAAATTAATAATGTCAAGTTAGAAATATGGTCGAGCATAAAAAGTCGTATGAAACTCGCCTATAATGGTAATTAAGAAGCTGGTATGAAAATTATGAAACTCGCTTGCGCTCGTTTCATAAATATCCATACTCACGTCTTAATTACCTTCATTATAGGCTCGTTGCATAATGTACTATTATGCTCGACCATGCCGAAATGTAGTAATTATACACCTGGTAGCAGTCCTTTAATGCATGTCATTAAAGTACACCTATTCATTAAAGTTCAGGTTTTCGATTATTCTCGGATATGCAATCGAAAGACAACTATCGAAACGTCACGGAAGCTGGAAATCCAATACTGTCGCAGAAGGTTATGTTCTGTTACTATAATAATTAGCATTAATTGTAAATAATATTCAAATAAATTCAATTTGTCATCTCGTTTTTCAATGTCGAATTCAATTTCAAGGTTATATCAAGATTAACGTTTATCTTACTCTCTAGATTATATCAAGGTCGTCGACATTCGTTTCCCGGAAAAAATCAATACTTTCGCGACTGCGCACATCTCACAAATTATGATGTAGGCTATTGCACTCACATAACAATAACATGAATACTTATGAATAATTTCAAGTTAGAAATATGGTCGAGCATAAAAGTCGTATGAAACTTGCCTATAATGGTAATTAAGATGTTGTTATGTTTTATTTAACGACGCTCGCAACTGCAGAGGTTATATCAGCGTCGCCGGATGTGCCGGAATTTTGTCCCGCAGGAGTTCTTTTACATGCCAGTAAATCTACTGACATGAGCCTGTCGCATTTAAGCACACTTAAATGCCATCGACCTGGCCCGGGATCGAACCCGCAACCTTGGGCATAGAAGGCCAGCGCTATACCAACTTGCCAACCAGGTCGACGGTAATTAAGACGCTCGTATGAAAATTATGAAACTCGCTTGCGCTCGTTTCATAAACATCCTCGCGTCTTAATTACTACCATTATAGGCTCGTTGCATAATGTACTATTATCAAATCTATCAACACTGTATTATTGACCTAACATGTGTGTTTTATCTTTAAATATTATTATTATTATTATTATCATTATTATTATTATTATTATTATTTTGTGGAGTATATTGTAAATTACTTAGTTTTTTTACAACTCCAAGATAGCAATGATAGATGAACAGCAATGTTAAAGACATAATTAAGTTTATGAGGCACAATAATATACCGTGTCCAACCCCAAACCCATCAAGGCACTTACGTTGCAGGAAATCAAATCAGCCAATATTAGTAAGAAATTTGCAGTTGAGGGGCTCGCAGCCTTACATGGACGTGTTAAGACTTCCTCCGTACCACTGTGTTATAAATCTTTTGGAAATGTTATGTTTTATTTAACGACGCTTGCAACTGCAGAGGTTATACCAGCGTTACCGGTGTGCCGGAATTTTATCCCGCTGGAGTTCTTTTACATGCCAGTAAATCTACTGACATGAGTCTGTCGCACTTAAATGCCATCGACCTGGCCCGGGATCGAACCCGGAACTTCGGGTATAGAAGGCCAGCTTTATACCAACTGCGCCAACCTGGCCAACCTTTGGAACTGATCTAGCACCAACTAAAGTCTTATGTTAGTAAAAACAATACAATATTACTCCGACTTGAGTCTGCGTGATGGAGCTGCAACAATCGGTCCCCATAATTGGTTCTCCTGTGTTCAACATGAGATAATTAAAACGGAAGAGAATTACATGAAGCACGACAGGGACAGTAACCAAGAGAGATTTATGATTCATTTAGGAGAGAGTGGCGACGAATAGAGGTAGGCTACAATAAGAGAAGCAAAATGCTGTCATATTTTATTACATATAATTTCAGATTTCGCTGCGGATTTAGACACGAAACACAAATTGACAATATTTTTTCTGTGTTACTTTTTATTATTATTATTATTATTATTATTATTATTATTATTATTATTATTATTATTATTATTATTATTATTGATATAAGTATGAACATATATTGGTTTCAAGAAGTCGACCGTACAATGGTTCTATAACGGATTTTTATTACTTACTTACTTACTTACAAATGGCTTTTAAGGAACCCGAAGGTTCATTGCCGCCCTCACATAAGCCCGCCAGCGGTCCCTATCCTGTGCAAGATTAATCCAGTCTCTATCATCATACCCCACCTCCCTCAAATCCATTTTAATATTATCCTCTCATCTACGTCTCAGCCTCCCTAAAGGTCTTTTTCCCTCCGGTCTCCCAACTAACACTCTATATGCATTTCTGGATTCGCCCATACGTGCTACATGCCCTGCCCATCTCAAACGTCTGGATTTAATGTTCCTAATTATGTCAGGTGAAGAATACAATGCGTGCAGTTCTGTGTTGTGTAACTTTCTCCATTCTCCTGTAACTTCATCCCGCTTAGCCCCAAATATTTTCCTTAGCACCTTATTCTCAAACACCCTGAACCTATGTTCCTCTCTCAGAGTGAGAGTCCAAGTTTCACAACCATACAGAACAACCGGTAATATAACTGTTTTATAAATTCTAACTTTCAGATTTTTCGACAGCAGACTGGATGATAAGAGCTTCTCAACCGAATAATAACACGCATTTCCCATATTTATTCTGCGTTTAATTTCCTCCCGAGTGTCATTTATATTTGTTACTGTTGCTCCAAGATATTTGAATTTTTCCACCTCTTCGAAGGATAAATCTCCAATTTTTATATTTCCATTTCGTACAATATTCTGGTCACGAGACATAATCATATACTTTGTCTTTTCGGGATTTACTTCCAAACCGATCGCTCTACTTGCTTCAAGTAAAATTTCCGTGTTTTCCCTAATCGTTTGTGTATTTTCTCCTAACATATTCACGTCATCCGCATAGACAAGAAGCTGATGTAACCCGTTCAATTCCAAACCCTGCCTGTTATCCTGAACTTTCCTAATGGCATATTCTAGAGCGAAGTTAAAAAATAAAGGTGATAGTGCATCTCCCTGCTTTAGCCCGCAGTGAATTGGAAAAGCATCAGATAGAAACTGACCTATACGGACTCTGCTGTATGTTTCACTGAGACACATTTTAATTAATCGAACTAGTTTCTTGGGAATACCAAGTTCATACACACAGTAACTCAAAATTAACCATTCATTAATTCGTGATTGATTGAATGAAAGTACAATTTGTTTTATAGAAATAAATATTACGATTGTTTCATACCCACGTGGCGAAGTCAATGTAAAATGTGACAAATGCGCGGCTAGAAATTTCCGCACGCGTCCCTTAATGACCGGAGTGAACCGTGCGGCAAAGTTCTTCTAGCAACAAAAGAGACCGACTGGGGATCCTTTCAAAAATCCTACTACAATATTTTTATACATCTTGATTACACAACTTTTAACACTATATCACTTCGGAAAACGTATTGTGTCTTCCACGTGTTAAATTTTATTACCTTGTAAACATGTTTCGGCCTGCTATTGGCCATCTGCAGAACTGGCTGTTGCTGGTCTTGGCGCCTTTTGTTTTGTTTCCTGTAGGGGTGTGTTTGTGTAGTGTAATGTGGAGTCAAATGAAATTCTCAACACACAACTCAATTTCAGAACACACTCTTTGACTCCACAGTACACTACACAAACGCACCCCCACAGGAAACAAAACAAAAGGCGCCAAGACCAACAACAGCCAGTTCTGAAAATGGTCAATAGCAGGCCGAAACATGTTAACAAGGTAATAAAATTAAACATATGAAAGAGACACAATACGTTTTCCGAAATAATATTTTTAGTCTTACTTATTTTATTACGCATAATTTCTGTGGTAACTACTATGAGTACAACCATCTTATCTATTTGTTCAAATGTTACCGGTATACTTTTTATCTACAGTAATTTCACTGAAGGTTTTGAATTATCTAGAGAAAATCGAAACTCGTGTGGAATTTAATTTACTATTACACGATTAGAAGAGAGTATATAAAGATTAGAAGAAATAAATACTCTAATACAATAAAATATTAATTGATTTACTAAACTGTCTTGAAAATGTATTATTGTATCATCTCATCATTACGAACATTCCGCTAGATGGCAATAGTGTGTTATGATGAGCTGTTCTCTTGTTACCAGTTGTGCAAAATATACAATTTTCTTTGAATTCTATGGACGATTACTAGTCAAGAAGGCTTTGTTGATTCAGTTTCGTTTTTATTACAACAGTTGCATTCCACTTCAATTATCAATATATATTAAATAATCTCTGATACGTGACTATCCATAATCTCATACAGCAGAAGCAATAACATAACCTAAATAATATAAACAAGATAAATGATAGAACAGTTTTAATTAAGAATAATGCAACAAACATGAATCATTTTAAAAGGTACAATTATTGAAAGTACAATGTAGGCAAACAAAGAAACAAATGCTAGGGAGGTGATAAAGACAAATGGTAAAAATGATAAAAATTGTTGGATGAGCAGCCATGATTGGTTGAAACACGTCGTTCCGTACCGTTTTATTGGTCGAAAGTAGTATGACGTAGTAAAAATGTAATAGTCTGTGTAATACTGCATCATTTAATTCTTTCGCTTTTAGGATTAGTTTAAGTATAGTGTTTAAGATATTTTCATGTTAGGCTACACAATAACTAACATGTAGCTACTGTAAATGCATAATTGTGCTTTTTTGTGTAACATAAATAAATAAATAAATACATAAATAAATAACCTGAATGAATGAATGATTGAATGAATGAATGAATGAATAAATAAATAAATAAATAAATGAATACGTACCTAAATATATAAATTAATATATTTAAATAAATAAATATATAAGTAAATAAATAAATAAATAAATAAGTAAATAAATAGATAAATAAATAAATAGATAAATCAATAAATAAGTAATAAGTAAGTAAATAAATAAATAGGTGAATAAATAAGTAAATAAATAAATAGGTAAATAGATAAATAAATAAATAAATAAATAAGTAAGTAAATAAGTAAGCAAATAAATACATAAATAAATAGATAAATAAATAAGTAAATGAGTAAGTAAATAAATAAATAGATAAATATATAGATAAATAAATGAGTAAATAAATAGATAAATAAATGAAAAAATAAGTAAATAAATAAGTAATTAAATAAATACATAGATAAATAAATAATAAGGTAAATAAATAAATAAATATGACTCTAACCACTGCTCCGTTTAGTACTCACTTCTAACGCAGTGTAGAAGTTTTGATTGGCGCGACAGCAGCGCCAGTTGTCTGTCCTATTACGAGCTTTGCTGACTAGCATTACATACAATACCATCCTTAGCATTAAACACAACACCGAGTGGACTCTTCACTACAATTTGGACAAACTGATGAACATGTCCCAAGAATTTCCAAATATTGTGAGGGACGATATTTCTTGTGTGAAATTAAATACGTTTTTTTAAACATAAACTTGTATGATACACTATTGTATTATGTACTGAAATGTTGATATTGTTCACTTAGCGTGTAATAGTCTCATTGTACTTATTTACTGGCCTTTAAGGAACCCGGAGGTTTATTGCCGCCCTCACATAAGCCCGCCATTGGTCCCTATCCTGAGCTAGATTAATTCAGTCTATCATAATGTCCCACCTCCCTCAAATCCATTTTAATATTATCTTCCCATCTACGTCTCGGCCTCCCTGAAGGTCTTTTTCCCTCCGGCCTCCCAACTAACACTCTATATGCAATTCTGGATTCGTCCACACGTGCTACATGCCCTGCCCATCTCAAACGTCTGGATTTAATGTTCCTAATTATGTCAGGTGAAGAATACAATGCGTGCAGTTCTGTGTTGTGTAACTTTCTCCATTCTCCTGTAACTTCATCCCTCTTAGCCCCAAATATTTTCCTAATAACCTTATTCTCAAACACCCTTAACCTATGTTCCTCTCTCAAAGTGAGAGTCCAAGTTTCACAAACATAAAGAACAACCGGTAATATAACTGTTTGATAAATTCTAACTTGAAGATTTTTTGACAGCAGACTGGATGATGAAAGCTTCTCAAGCGAATAATAACAGGCATTTCCCATATTTATTCTGCGTTTAATTTCCTCCAGAGTGTCATTTATATTTGTTACTGTTGCTCCAAGATATTTGAATTTTTCCACCTCTTCAAAAGATAAATTTCCAATTTTTATATTTCAATTTCGCACAATATTCTGGTCACGAGACATAATCATATACTTTGTCTTTCCGGGATTTACTTCCAAACCTATCTCTTTACTTGCTTCCAGTAAAATTCCCGTGTTTTCCATAATCGTTTGTGGATTTTCTCCTAACATATTCATGTCATCCGCATAGACAAGCAGCTGATGCAACTCGTTCAATTCCAAACCCTCTCTGTACTCTCATTGTACTTAATTTTATTATGTAGTTGCTATAATGCATTCGGGCGACTATAAATAAATGCTAATTTAAGGGGATGCGCTACTGAAGTTTCTAATTTCTACATTTTAAGAGATAATGTATTGAAATTTTAATAGCATATTATGATCATGATTATGAATTAATCAAGAAATAAGTCTTTTAAAAATAAAATTTGAAGAAAACACGTTTATTTTGGAAACCGTTTTTTGGAATTTAAAACAAGAGTTTTCTATGTTTTTTTATAGTGAATATTATACCTAAAACACAGGTTGTGGTAATGGAGCATTGGAATTTAACATATGAAGAGTAAAATAAAAAAAAAACATGACATTTCTTCAAAAACGACCATTTTTCAGTAGCGCATCCCCTTAAAGAAAAGATAAACTATGTAGGCTACTATAAGAACATATGGGGGTATAACTTGAATCAAGTGTAACTTCACCCCGCCATTTCTGGAAGCGCACTGCTAATGGCGCTATATTAATACGTGTGGGATGTTAACAGCGGGGTGGAGTGACAAAAGAGCGTAATGATGCGAACTAATCCGACAACAATACAAAGACACGTAAAACACGTAACTGGCACGTGCGTAAACAGAACATGTCGCCCGGCCGAACACGACGCGGGGCTTAATACACCAGCATTAGCATGTCATTACGTCAGGAACGCTTGTACCTTGCAGGGAACAAGTTTACAGTGCAAGATAAAAGAGTGGCAACCGAGGGCAGTCGCTCCGATA
Organism: Periplaneta americana; assembly: GCF_040183065.1. Classification (NCBI taxonomy): domain Eukaryota; kingdom Metazoa; phylum Arthropoda; class Insecta; order Blattodea; family Blattidae; genus Periplaneta; species Periplaneta americana. Next base: position 163,888,699 of record NC_091125.1, read on the forward strand.
GCAGGGAATGTATGAGCAAATGTCACGAAATTCTGAAATCTAGAACAACGGCAGGGCAAAACGTACAGCTGTGGCTTTTGTAGCGCTGTGACATCCAGATAAACGCTCGTTTAAATGGTAATTTTATTTATATTCATATGCGGTTAGTATTTACTGTTTAATGAATTGTTTAATAATTACCTACCATCTGCAGTGGTTATTTATTTTCCGTGAGTTTGTAAACAGATTATTTTACAAAAGCAGGATCTGTGTCCAAATAGGAGCAAATGTAAGTAAATGAAAGCGTGTAGGTGAACCGTAACTATTATCATTAATTTCAGGGGGTTATTTTTTGAGTTATTTGAAACAAAAAAATAATACAATTTTGCTCGTTTTTCCTTCCTTTTCGGGATATTATTAATAATACGGTATAATAAATTGGAGTTGGAAGGAGTACAGCTCTTTGTTCTGAAACAGAACAAAAAATGTTCAGTGTCTGATAACCCGTGCGAAAATTGGTGTTTAAAATTACCCCCTCTCAAAGGGGTAAATGTAAACAGGTGGGGTAAATGTAAACTAGCAATTAAAAGCTGAAAAAAGTCAACCTTATTATTTAAAAAGAAAGATCGAAAAATAACACAATATTTCTTTGTCATGCTTACCATTACTGTGGATTGTGTAATATTGAAATATATTTGAAATCAGGAAAAAGTGTTTACAATTACCTTGGCCTACCCTATTAGCTGCGAAAGTCCGTTAGAATTTTTCTGGAAACCTCTCATTCGCGGAAAAAGTTCTTTGTCGAACCTAGATATGAAACGGAAATCTCAGCTGCACTTCCATTTCGTGTAAGATCTCATAAGGATATTTATCGTCCGCAGAAATAAAGCAAAACCATCGTACATTCCACTTAGTAATAACCACTCGATTAACTAGAAAGATTGTATGATTAAACGATAGAAATATATAATAACAAGTTGTGTTTAGTATCGAATATGAGGCAGTTTTATTTACAGTTTCATACAATGTTGATTTACTTGCCTGGCCGTTTTGCATCGCCAAGACTAGAGCTGTCAATACCAGACAAATTGCATGTCTCACGTTTGTTAACAGACATAGCGAATTTTCTTTATTTTATTTCATCCGTTGTTTTTGACGACCCTTTCAATTCCAGAAGTTCCTCAGCAACAGCGAGATCGCTAGGGATATTATGAACAAGTGAAGGGGAGAAACAAAACATATTCACAAGAATCTTCACCAGTATTGCGTGATGTTCAACTTAAAGTCGCTAGGCAACGGAACAAGAGAAGGAATGTCAATAAAATTATTGCAGATATTGACCACAACTGATGTAACGCTTGAAAGAAAAATGTGAATTAAGAACAAAGAGCGGACGATTTATATGTACTAGAAATGTATAAAATACGTGAAAATAATTGAGTTGCCTTTATCTGAATATGTAATTGTAATGGACTTAAAATTACCACAGCCGACAATATGAATTTAAATAAAGTACCAATATATAATGTTTTAATAGGCATTCACCAATATTTACTGTATTTTAATAACTATGAAATTCAGATAACAGACAATTTTGCATTCCCTGTTATCATAACAATAGATTTCGAAAGTAAATACCCATATTCAGTTTTTTTTATCAGAAATGGCAACTTCTATTTCAGAAAACGTATTAGAGTCTTACACGTGTTAAATTTTAAATTTTATGTTATCTTGTTAACATGTTTCGGCCTGCTATTGGCCATCTTAAGAACTGGTTGTTGCTGGTCTTGGCGCCTTTTGTTTTGCTACCTATGGGGGTGTGCTTGTGTAGTGTACGGTGGAGTCAAAGAGTGTGTGTGTTCTGAAATTGAGTTGTGTGTTGAGAATTTCATTTGGATGTGTTTTTGTGTGTCTGTATATTTTGTATTGTTCTAGTGTGTTTAGTTTCTGGCTTTTTGGTTGGATATGCAGATTTTCCATGTCTGTGTTGATGTCTCTGTAGGTGTGGTTAGCATTTGTAATGTGTTCTGCATATGTGGAAGTGTTTTGTAATTTTTTTATGGCTGTGATGCGCAAAGGCGCCAAGACCAGCAACAACCAGTTCTGAAGATGGCCAACAGCAGGCTGAAACATGTTAAGGAGGTAATGTAAAATTTAACAAGTGAAAGACACATAATATGTTTTCCGAAGTAATTTTGTAGTTAGAAATCGAAAAAATTCTGTACGAAGCATCTATAAAATTCACAACACATTTTTAGCTTCAGAATACTAGCTAATTAAAGAAATGATACTCCTGAATAGTTCATTCTTTATCTGTAATATTCTTTTACCCTTAAAACTAAAAAATAATGGTATTTTACAAACAACTTCAAATAAGTGTAATTCTGAAAATATTGAGATTAGGACAAATGTTTATATGACATTTTTTGCTCAGCATATCTTCAGAAATAAGCTCTGTAAGTGACGGTAAATCCTCGTGAATCACCCTGTATATACTGTGGAGTCCCGGCCACGAAGTCACTGAAATGAGTGCGCTTCTAGTGTGATGACTATTGAATTTTTCTCCATTAATGATCAAAAATAATTGTTATGTCGAAAAGAAGGGAAAAAAACGAACAAAACTGTTTTACACATTTTTGTTTGAAATATCTCAAAGAATAGCCCCCTGAAAATAATAACATTGCTTACGGTTCACTCTGTATAGACCACACCAGTTGTCATGTGCCTGCAAAATTGCAATTCTCTACAATGAAAACTGCATTACCGGAAGCAGTAATACATTTTGTAAATGATTGCATTTTTATCTACGTCATCTCTTAATATCCTGTCAGGTAACAAAATTTGAAATACATTCTATAATTACTGTTAATTATTTTGTGCGAGATCGTGCGTATTTGCTTGATTTCCGCATAAAACCAATCCGCGGAAAGTCTAAAATTCCACATTCAGTACTCCCAACCTAACACACATAACAATTTCCCTCTTCTTACCGCTTAAGTGACATATTGATTTTACTGCTTTAGGCTTTTAACATATTATTTTTAGAGACGTTTAACATAGTAATAATTATAAATTGAAAACTTACCACTGCAATTTCACCTAAATTGCAATGTTAATTATTGTTTTTAAATATTTGCAAAACTACAACTCTACAACTCCACTAAAGTTACTGCATTCGTGATGAAAGTAACATTAAGGAAGCCGTGAAAAAATCAACAAGATTCCAGACTCATCATAGACTGGGGGGAAAAAAAAAGACAGACGTATATCACGGCCTGCTGGAGTATAGTAAACACAGAAAACATTTTAAAGCAACAATGTTGAAGATAGATATTTCTGTTTTGCAAATTTTCCGTCATTGAACAGAAACTAAGATGGAGATTTCATTGCAACTAATTAGAAATATCTCTTTCAGGTATGTAATAAACGATCTTCGCACAAAATAATGTACGATACACGAGCGGTGTGTTTTCTTTCAATTCTGGAAATTAAAAAAGCTCAAATACTTTTCGCTTTTTCAAACTTTTCCTCGAACATGAAAACTTCAACATACCGCTCTTGTAACGCATATTACTATTACTTCCTTGGAGGGTGTCGAGTTTACAGAACATTTCAAAATATTCAGTATTATTTTGTCATAAGATGACCTTCACCATGATGCCTGTTTAGTTGGATTCAAACCCGGTGTTGCGGAGACTTGTTGATATGAATCAAAGCGAGATGACAGCTGTCGGCCTGTGCCATGAAAATTGCCGTTGATGCTCTATTTTATCGCATTTCCGTGGCGACAAGGCTGGGATTAATGGCGTTGACTACAGAGAGGCGACTGACAGCACCCATTATCATACGGGCGACATATTTAACGGCCGTCAAGCTTGTTCCCCGTTTTTCCTTAAAAAGAGCAACAAATTCAGTTGTTCGGGACTTCTTATTCACGTACAATCCCTATTGAGTAACATGTGACATTTCATATTTCTCTTAGCGGAACTAAAATATGGAAAGTTTACCCAGCACTAATTTGCCGGTGCTGCCGAAGTGGCTTGGATCAAAACGAACTCAAAGTCAACAGAATAATATATATTTTACTAGTAGCTTGTGCAGCAAATGCTGCAAACTAAGTTCATTAGACGTTCAAATAAAAATTTTTCAGATTTATTTTCAGTGAAAAATACCAGACATTTTGAAAGTTATTTGCTTCCATAATAATGAAACATACCCCCTCTGAATGTTTTTTATGCTAAATAGTTTTTCTTGAACCTACCCACCTTCAGTTATCGAGTTTAAACGCGAAAACGCAAGTAACAATGTCAGGAGGATCAGTGGGTTTTTCATGTGGGAGTAAAGCAATAGCTATTTCAGGTCATTGTGGATTGTAGGTAAAAGTTTAAAAAAGTCAGGTTTGCTATGCTTTCGAACAATAGCATACAGCGTATTCCGAATCTCATCGGTCCGGTGGCATCAATGACGTCACGTTGCAGCGAAATAAGGAACAAAACTGCTGGAAAGATCGATGGCTGTCATGGCAACAGTACAAGTTGTTGTCTGTGCTACGCTAGCAAAATTATGCGAAATTTTCGTACTCCCATCTCGTTCAAAGAAAAGATAGGATAAACAATTTATTTCTTGAACCAGTAGTAATAACTGGTCCGTTGACATGTTCGCTCATAAGCCATTAACATATTGTTTTTACGTTGTCCTCATTGTAAACAATACAGCAGAACACACCGCCATGACACAACAGTTGTTATTCGTCTGCTAATTCCCGCTCTATATAAGAACCAATCAGATTCACTGATGGCGACTGATGGAGACTGCCATCACCTCTGCAAGTTGATGGCACCGGTGCGACACCGGTGGAGCATCAATGACGTCATCGGTGGAATTCGGAACACCGTGATGCCATCGGATTGCTCACCGGTGAGATTCGGAATACGCTCATAGCTTCTTGGTATAGCTCAGCATATTACTAATCTCACCGGTCCGGTGGAATCAATGACGTCACGTTGCAGCGAAATAATGAACAAAACTGCTGGAAGGATCGATGGCTGTCATGGCGACTGTACAAGTTGTTGTCTGTGCTACGCTAGCAAAATTTTGCGAAATTTTCGTACTGCCATCTCGTTCAAAGAAAAGATAGCATAAACAACTTATTTCTTGAACCGGTAGTAATAACTGGTCCGTTGACATGTTCGCTCATACGCAATTAACATATTGTTTTTACGTTGTGCTCATTACAAACAATACAGCAGAACTAAAGCAGAACACACCGCCATGACACAACAGTGCACGATGTCATTCGTCAGCTAATTCCCGCCATATACAAGAACCAATCAGATTGACTGATGGCGGCTGATGGAGACTACCACCACCTCTGCAAGTTCATGGCACCGGTGCGACACCAGTGGAGCATCAATGACGTCATCGGTGGAATTCGGAACACCGTGATGTCATCGGATTGCTCACCGGTGAGATTCGGAATACGCTCATAGCTGCTGCATGAAGAGCTTGAAATGTAGAGGGTAAAATCATTTTATCCTGCTAAGAGATCTTGCTAAAATGATAGGGAGACTACAAAATTTTGTATGCCTCTTATTTTATCAGTAAGTAATAGAGATTTTCCTCAGGAACTGTAATTTTTCCGCTCTATCGAGCCAATGCTGAAGAGAATGACGCATATAAGTATCTACACTACACCGCCATTAAGTATATGAAAAAGACTGAACCTCACTTGATTAATAACTATAAAAACAAATATTTTTTATTTTTAATAACAATATTATTATCTTATGCAAGTTTTGTAGTTATACATATATAGGCTACAAACATCATGGCATTAACTATAATAATATTTCATTTCTAATGGTAATGTCATCAAACCACCTCAAGTTTTGTAGATTTTAATATCCAATACACAGCTGTACTCAGAAAATTATACACTGCAGAAACAGACCTGTAAATTATAATTTTTAATAAGTCTTGAAATTTTTAATAACTAACTGAATTTGACTGCCTCCGTGGTCTGTCAGCATGCTGATTTCGAGTTCAGGAGGTCCCGGGTTCGATTCCCGGGCTCGGCTCTCGGTGAATTTTTCTTGAAGAAGAAATATTCCCTGGGTGTCTGAAGTCTGGAAATTTGTATGAATGTGAGTGTGATTGTGAGTGTGCCGGGTTAATATTAATTAACCAATCATCACAAATATAAAAATACGTCAGGACTGTCGCTGGGCAGTAACCTGAACACACGTTTCTGCGTCACATTATTGACAAGTAACTCCATGTGTCAGCACAACCATAAAGCATCTAATAGATGCTATAGAGTTACCAACAACGAAGAAAAAAACTAACTGAATTTGAGCTCTAAATATGTCAGCAATCCTGCAGGTCATGGCCTTCGTGTAATAGCCTATTGTTTATTGTAGTGTGTTGTTTGTTTTATACTGAAATGGAATTAGTTTTCAAAACTGACGAAAGATGGATTTTGGAAAATAGGAAAATTATGTAGGAAAACTAAGGCTTCACTGAAAGTTACTATTTTTCTGAAAATCCTTGGATGTCAAGCTTCAAAATGACAGGCCAGTCATTAAAATCCGTTCAGCCGTTTTCCCATAATTTCCATTACCAGTTAAAATTATATAAATAGGTACGTGCAATCAACTAATTAGTATGAATTTTTTATTACAGTTTTCATTTAAATTTTCCAATCAATGTTGATCATCCCAGGAATTTCTCTGGAAACAAGTATTATTTTAAACAATCTCATTTCCTTTTCTTCAAGAACAAAATCGTATTTTTCCCGAAAAAGATAAATTTCCCTCCACCTACCAACACTGGAATTCGTTCATTTTTCAGCTATGAACAGCACAACGCTAACAGGTTCAGATAGAAATGTGTTAAGAGCATATAAAAACATGGAGCGCACAGCCACATGTTTATAGAGTGAAGGCAGTACTGATTACTAGAGTTGTTTCCAGTGCCAGACACCAGCAATCTGGACATTACAAACTAATTAAAACTTTGAAAGAGCTTGACATGATTTATAGGCTCGGACCTGGGTAATGGGGTTAAGACTAAGGTGAAGATTGTGTGACTTCCTACCATATACACTGCCAATTATGTAAGGACACGCCAAGCCTCACATACTTTACCTTCTTAATTGGTACGGAGCGGGTTTAGATTTGTTGGCCGTGTTAGCCTATACTCAGCAACAGCTCGGAAGAAAGCTTTCTATGCAGTACGGAACACGGCATCATATTCGCTTGTCTTTTCACTATAGAGCTCCGAATACACTGTAATCGAATGGCTGACTGTATCCTCTTTCACATTTTCTGCTTTATTTTCCATTTTAACGCTATTCTATACAGGTCATTCATTTTCAAAACTTCCCAATCTAAATAAATAATTATTTAAATTGAATTAAATTTAAACAAAAAACACGTCAATTTAGATATTGAGGGGAAAGTCTGAAACCAGGCTTAATTGCATTTTACATAGGTTGGATAAAAAGTAATGGTAACACTGCTGTCACGTGACGATGATGCGTTCGAGAGCTGCCAGCTTTGTGGACATGAACAAGGACTGTTAGATGAGTTAGTGCAGCCAACGGAGCAACTTATCAAGTTTGTTTTTAAGCAGGTATGCGGTAGTCTTCATTGAAGTTATGCAAACGTTTCTGCTGACAAGGAAATATTGTAAGAAATAAAGACAACCTACATATAGAATGTATCGAGTCAGCTAATTCAGGTTCATGACTTACAGTATGTCGACATCTGATCACCTAATTGGAATAATAAGTTATTATTAAAGTAAGACCTAAATAATTACAATTAAATTGTGAAAAGGAGCAGATAAAATAAGGTTTAATGTCTTAATGGTTATCACGATTGGTTTAAACATGCACTAAAACCAGACGTAGGTGCAAGTTTGAACCAATAAATTATTGAGATTTGCGATAAAATAATGAGTCTAGGAAATTGTATATTTAGTATGTAGAACTACATTTGTTTACAGATCTTTTGTTATATTTTGTACTTGTGAACTATATCAATAAATCAATCAATCAATCATCAATCATAGTGCAGCCAACGGCGACAGTACTCTGTCAATCTACTGCAGTGTATAGAACGTCGACTTTCATAGGGATAGTGCGAGCGCCCTAAAAACTAGAGCAACGTTCCTGGATCAAAATTGAAGTGACACGAGGTCGTAGTGCACAAGAATGTTTTCAGGGACTGCATGAAGCATATGCCGATGCAGCGTTGCCATATCGCACAATGGCACGATGGGTTAAAGCGTTCCGGGAAGGCAGGGATGCCGTTCAGGACAACCTCCGTACAGGATTTCCCCGCGTGGAGGACAACACAGTTCAATTCCTTGCTTCCCTGTTGGATGCTGATCGCCGATGGACTGCCCGTGAGTTAGCAGCGGAAGTCTGATTATGTCACAAAACTGTGCTCCACATTCTGCAAGACATTTTGGGTTACCGAGGTTTAACAATGGCACCGCTATTCAGTCGCACAGGCCTTGATGGATCGGTACCAAAGGAAAGATGACGACTTTCTTGGACGAATCGTCGCTATGGACGAAACCTGGGCTCGCTCTAACGAACCAACCAAACTTGAAACGTCAATCAAATGAATGGAAGCATCCAGGTTCTTCTCGTCCGAAGAAAGTGCGCCCTACACAAAGAGCTGTGAAGGTGATGTTCATTGTGGCGTATGACATTGATGGGGTAATACTGCACCACGCTGTACCACCAAGGCAGACGGAAAACACGGACTACTGGAACATCCACCGTACTCACCCGATATGATCCATGCGATTACGATCTTTTCACCAAAGTGAAAGAACCACTGCGAGGGACCCGGTACAATACCAGAGATGAACTTATCCGTGCTTTAGGGCGGTCAATACGGAACATCAACAAAGATGGACACGCTGATGGTGTACGACGCCTTCAAAACATTTGGCGAAAGGTAATAAATAAGGGGGGCGACTATATACAGTATAAGGTACGTAAATGTTATACCCCTGTAAATAAAGCCTTGCCAGAAATATCGAACTGTTGCCATTACTTTTTATCCAACCTTAGTAGATTTTACCCCCCCCCCTTTTCCATCCTCAGCCACCCCCACTTTAAAATTTCAAATGGCACCCCTATATTTTTATACTTAAATATGAAAGAGCATTCAATTGTTTATACATCTCATTCATTTGTTTTCGCATCTTTTGTTTTCTGTCGTTGCCTAGCAACCTGTATTTTTGTTATTATCAGTTGATTGTAGGATGAAAACACAGCTTATTTTGCGTAATTTCCTAAATTTAATCAATAGGTAATCTCTTGAAAGGTATACGCCATTTTAAAATAATTTAATACACAAACACAACTATTACATGAAATGCTCAATAAGTTTTTGTAGCTTTATTCTTTTCAACAATAACTAAAATACAGGTTGCCAGGCGACGATAGAAAACAAAAGATGCAAAAGCAAATGAATGAGGTGTATAAACAAATGAATGCTCTTTCATATTTAAGTATAGAAATATAGGGTGCCATTTGAAATTTCAAAGTTGACGGGGATGGGGTGGAGGTGAAATCTAAAATGCAATTAAGCCTGGTTTCAGACTTCCCCCTCAATATCTAAATTGACGTGTTTTTTGTTTAAATTGAATTTAATTTAAATAACTAGTTATTTAGCTGTTAAGTCTTGAAATGAAAGCCCTGTATATAGCTGAAGCTATAGTAAAGACACTTTTTACACAAAGTGCATAACAGAAGTTGGAAGAAAATAGGCTTTAATTCACCTAGATGCACAGCATTCTTTAATATAGTCTTACATCAAACTAAAGGTCAATTCAAAACGAAAATTCAACGTTAACATTAATCACTGATCAACTTTTATAACTTCTTTATTGTGTTAACATTAGAAAATTACCTGGGTGACTAGTTTCGAAGTGGTATTCGCCATTGTCGAAGATAGTGAAGGTTCCGCGCTGTCTTCTGGTTTCCTGTTGTGGTGGGTGTGTTCATGATTATGTCGAAAAAGAGTGTGTGTTTAGAAATTCAGTTGAATGTCAGGGTGTACTGTGGGTGTGTATTTGTATGTTTGTAAGTTTAATTTTGTGCTAGAGTGTCAAGTTTGTTTTTTTTTTGGCTGGATGTGTAGTATTTTCATGTCAGTGTCTATGTTGCTATAGTTGTGATTGGAGTTTGTGAAGTGTTTTGCGTTGGTTGAATTGTGTGTGTAGTTTGGTTATGACTGTGATATGACCGTTGATTTTCTGATTTATTTTTGTTATTTTGTTTGTGTGTACTATAACTTTAAGTTGTATATGGTTAACATGAAAGCTAAACGCTATGTAATACCTAAACTGAAGATATTTTCTAAAATGGCTATTTGTTCCTTAACTGCCTAAGTTTGCACAGTAAATTTAAAACCTCTTTTGTGTCAAATTATGACAAATAAAAAGTATATGTTTACTTACTTACTTACTTATGGCTTTTAAGGAACCCGGAGGTTCATTGCCGCCCTCACATAAGCCCGCCAGCGGTCCCTATCCTGTGCAAGATTAATCCAGTCTCTATCATCATACCCCACCTCCCCCAAATCCATTTTAATATTATCCTCCCATCTAGGTCTCGGCCTCCCTAAAGGTCTTTTTCCCTCCGGTCTCCCAACTAACACTCTATATGCATTTCTGGATTCGCCCATACGTGCTACATGCCCTGCCCATCTCAAACGTCTGGATTTTAAGTTGCTAATTATGTCAGGTGAAGAATACAATGCGTGCAGTTCTGTGTTGTGTAACTTTCTCCTTTCTCCATTCTCCTGTAACTTCATCCCGCTTAGCCCCAAATATTTTCCTAAGCACTTTATTCTCAAACACCCATAACCTATGTTCCTCTCTCAGAGTGAGAGTCCAAGTTTCACAACCATACAGAAGAACCGGTAATATAACTGTTTTATAAATTCTAACTTTCAGATTTTTTGACAGCAGACTGGATGATAAGAGCTTCTCAACCGAATAATAACACGCACTTCCCATATTTATTCTGCGTTTAATTTCCTCCCGAGTGTCATTTATATTTGTTACTGTTGCTCCAAGATATTTGAATTTTTCCACCTCTTCGAAGGATAAATCTCCAATTTTTATATTTCCATTTCGTACAATATTCTGGTCACGAGACATAATCATATACTTTGTCTTTTCGGGATTTACTTCCAAACCGATCCCTTTACTTGCTTCAAGTAAAATTTCCGTGTTTTCCCTAATCGTTTGTGTATTTTCTCCTAACATATTCACGTCATCCGCATAGACAAGAAGCTGATGTAACCCGTTCAATTCCAAACCCTGCCTGTTATCCTGAGCTTTCCTAATGGCATATTCTAGAGCGAAGTTAAAAAGTAAAGGTGATAGTGCATCTCCCTGCTTTAGCCCGCAGTGAATTGGAAAAGCATAAGATAAAAACTGACCAATACGGATTCTGCTGTATGTTTCACTGAGACACATTTTAATTAATCGAACTAGTTTCTTGGGAATACCAAATTAAAAAAAAAAGTATATGTTAGTGCCTATAAATGCCTATTTTGAGCGTTTGTGTCTACTTAAGCGCCCAAATCGTTATTCCTTTATCTTTTAAATCTTATTTTATTTTAATTTTTTCTATTGGGTTATTTTACGACGCTGTATCAACATCTCAGGTTATTTAGCGTCTGAATGATATGAAGGTGATAATGCCGGTGAAATGAATCCAGGGTCCAACACGAATGTTACCCAGCATTTGCTCGTATTGGGTTGAGGGAAAACCCCGGAAGAAACCTCAACCAGATAACTTGCCCCGACCGGGATTCGAACCCGGGCCACCTGGTTTCGCGGCCATACGCGGTGACTGTTACTCCACAGGTAATTTTATTTCATACTGGGCTATTTTTTGCTTCGATATATCTCGTTAGACGGCCGAGAGTAACAGGTCAGTTATGATCTTCGGAACAGTCAACAGACAATGTGATAGTCTTTTTGTTCTGCTATCAAATCAGTGTGCATACCCGCAGTTACATGACCGAACATAATGAAACTTGCTACGATGAATGGAGAAGCTGAATTCTTTCTTTTCTTCTTCGACGGTGTTGGAAAGTGGTTGTGTAAAAAAAAACACACACACAGTGAGGCAAAAAAAAAAAAACGACACAAAAATTGAAATACCCTATTTTCGGAACTACATAACCGATCCAATTTTTCCCTCTATATCCACAGACCTCAAAGTGGGCTGACAACAGTCAAGCAACCAACATTTGAGTGCACACTAACTCTGTGTGACTTTAAATTGTGGTTTTCTGTTATGTACAGTGACGTGTGATCGGTGTCGGGTAGAGTTCCCGGGTAGCTCAGTGGGAGAGCGTTGGTACGTTTAACCAAAGGTCCCGGGTTCGATACCCGGCCCCGGAACAATTTTTCCCTCGAAATTATTCAAATTAATTTTACAGGGAGTTATTCCTGAAAGCTTAATTTACATAACATTAATTTATAATGAATACACTGTTGGACAGGGTAGACTTTAAAGATGAGCAGGACTTTTTATTATGTTTTTGAGGCTCAATTAAAATCTTATGGAGGTCAATACATAATGATGCGAAAAATGTGTTTCTTGAAGACAATTTATTAATTCAAAATGCAGAAACTGAATGTTGGTAAAATTAACAATAACAATTAATGCTCTTTCAAATAATAAAAGTTAAAAATGATGCTCTATGTGACCGCCATTTGCCCGCACAACCGTTTGTAGGCGTCTTCTCCATTGTCCAATAGCACTGGATATCTGTCTTTGATCAAGCCGGTCCCAACATTCAAGAAGACGTTGTCTTAAATGTTCAATATTACGAATTCTTGTTTTGTAGTAAACTGCTTTTTGTTGTTGATTCTATACAAAATATCCTATAGGATTAAGCTCTCGTTTGAAACTCCAGCGGAAACCATCAGAGAATCTGAGAAATGCGATCTTTCACGTAATAATCTCTCAGGAGGGATATCATGTCCGTATCTTGCTAATCAATCGTTGTACACTTGAAACAGGCCATTCTCGCTGAGCGCAGTTCCTTACAATTTGACGGGCAGATAAATTATCACATTGGTGCAAATGTTTAATGAAAATCTTGTCTTCGTTCGTTAAGCGACCCATAATTCACAAAATGAGAACTCAAAACGGAAGAAAACAAATGATGATAGCACAACAAACGGCTTGGCCTGCTGAACTCGTAAGACCATAATGCTTAGTTCGGCATAAACGATCGATTTTGCACTGCCTTACAAAAAATAAAAAATAATGATTAATAAATTGTAAAAAAAAAAAAAAAAAATGGAATATTACAGTAGTTTCTCGGTCTACAAAGACTGTGAAATTTTCCTGTGGAATAAACTTTCATATGAAATCATTAGCTACTGGAATATAACCATTTACATTTTGTGCAGTTTATATACTTATTTACTGGCTTTTAAGTCACACGGAGGTTCATTGCCGCCCTCACATAAGTCCTCCATTGGTCCCTATCCTGAGCAAGATTGATCCAGTCTCTATCATCATATCCCACCTCCCTCAAATCCATTTTAATATTATTTTCCCATCTACGTCTCGGTCTCCCTAAAGGTCTTTTTCCCCTCCAGCCTCCCAACTAACACTCTATATGCATTTCTGGATTCGCCCATACGTGCTACATGCCCTGCCCATCTCAAACGTCTGGATTTAATGTTCCTAATTATGTCAAGTGAAGAATACAATGCGTGCAGTTCTGTGTTGTGTAACTTTTTCCATTCTCCTGTAACTTCATCCCTCTTAGCACCAAATATTTTCCTAAGCACCTTATTCTCAAACACCCTTAATCTCTGTTCCTCTCTCAAAGTGACAGTCCAAGTTTCACAACCATACAGAGCAACCGGTAATATAACTGTTTTATAAATTCTAACTTTCAGATTTTTTGACAGAAGACTAGATGACAAAAGCTTCTCAACCGAATAATAACACGCATTTCCTATATTTATTCTGTGTTTAATTTTCTCCCGAGTGTCATTTATATTTGTTACTGTTGCTTCCAGGAATTTGAATTTTTCCACCTCTTCGAAGGATAAATCTCCACTTTTTATAGTTCCATTTCATACAATATTCTGGTCACGAGACATAGTCATATACTTTGTCTTTTCGGGATTTACTTCCAACCCTATCGTTTTAC